>NW_015164705.1:112195-112372 GCF_001447785.1 Gekko japonicus
AAGGTCAGCAGGGGGACCAGGGGGACCAGACAGGGTTGTCCGTTATCCCCCTTAATATTTGCCCTTTCAATGGAACCTCTGGCAGAGAAGCTTTGCAAAAATGTACATTTTAAAGGGATACTCAACAATGGTCAAGAACATAAGATAAACCTGTATGCTGACAACCATACTTTATAT
>NW_015164705.1:116113-121314 GCF_001447785.1 Gekko japonicus
TTTCTAACAAAAAATTATATAGTTTCTTAAGTTTTTCCTCGTTATGCAACCATATTTTATCTAATTCTGTAGGTTTTCTGTAGAAACCAGTTTGCTTATCTTTCATATATCTTGACTCCAATTGTATTCTTTCCCACCATGTTAAATTCATATCTTGTTTTTGTAACAGCTATTCACTTTTATTATTTAGTTTTTTCCTTTATGACAACACATGATTCATTCCCCTCTAATTTGCATTACCACAAATGAGCCAGTCAGAACACAGAGGTTATTTGCATATGCAGCCTCATTGGCCTTTGCCTCGGAACACAAAGGTTGTTTGCATATGCGACTTGATTGGCTTTTGCCTCTAACATTCTAAACAGTTTGCTGTTCTGAGGTAGAATGTGTCCAATCTCCAGGTGAGGGCTGGAGAACACTCAGAATTACAACTGCTTTCCAGATGGCAGAGATCAGTTCCCCTAGAGAAAATGGTGGGCTCTGTATCCTTATATGCTGCTGAGGTGGCCCCCGTATGACAGCCAATGTGACGTAGCACTCAGGGCTTCAGAACATGGGAGAAGCTGCAGGTGTTTGGGGGGTGGAAAGCTGAAGAGTGAGGGGGAAATAAAGGTAGGTTGATGATTGGCTGGGAAGGAGATAGGGTTGCCAACTCCAGGTGGGAAATTCCTGGAGATGTGAGGGATGGAGCCTGGAGAGGGTGAGGTTTCAGGAGGCGTGGGACCTCAGACAGGTACAAACCCATAGACTCCACCCTCCAAAACAACCATTCCCTTCTGGGGAACCATCATTGCCAATCTCCAGGTGAGGGCTGGAGATCACTCAAAATTACAACTGTTCTTTAGTTAGCAGAGATCAGTTCCTCTGGAGAAAATGGTGGACTCAGTGTCATTATACCCTGCTGAGGTCACCACAACAAATTGACACTGAGTGTCCAAGGCCGGGGCATTCGCCCAGAGCCTCTTTCTAGAGCTCGTTGTATTTATTTCCACAACGAGCCTTTTTCCTAGTATTATATTATTTTAGTTTTTGTTACACGCTGTTATACTATACACTATTACATAATATGAAATATGCTGTGTTAAACTATTTATTGTATTATTTATTGTATATTGCTACAAAATGAATAAAAATAAAATAAAAAAGCAGCAGCTGGACAAACACTTGTCAGGGATGCTCTAGGTCAGGGGTGTCAAACATATGGCCTATGGGCCAGATCTGGCTTGTGCAAGACTGCAATCCAGCACAACAGCAGCTGACTCTATGCTGCCTCCTGCTTCCTGCTTCTAACATTGCAACTTCTTCTGGCCAGTCTCTCCTATCTCCTGCTGCAGAGGAGAGAAAGAAAGCCTTCCCTCGATTGGCTGAGGGCTCCTCCCCCCTCCTCCTCTGGGGTGGGAGGGTGTAGGAAAGGGCCAGACAGAGGGGGGAAATGGCATCTCGTGGGACTTCTAAGAAGACCAGCAATGTTTTATTCCAGGTATAAGATTTGTGTGCAAGCACACTTTGTCTTTGGGGGGGGGGGGCGCAAGCCAGAGGGAGAACACCAGAAAAAGAGAGAGTCCTGACTTTAAGACCAAAAATGTTTTATTCCAGGTATGAGAGAGAGATAGTCCTTTCTTTAAGACCAAAAATACTTAATGGCAGCAACTTAATGGCTAACAAAATTTGTGGCAGGGCATGAGCTTTTGTGAATCGCTGCTCACTTCTTCAGATACAGCTAGAATGTGAGTCCATCTGTCCTTATATCTTGGAGAGTGAAGTGATTTCAGACTCCAAAAGACCATACCAGGCACTGGTAATAAAAGAAGAAACCTAGGTCTCAATTCAATCCAGGAGTTTGCATTGTCTCGAGCTTCATCATCAGTTGCAATACAGCAGTCTCTCTTTCTATTCTCTTTTTGAAATTCCTTTGTAAAAGAACTGCTGCTCTTAGGTCAGCAACTGAATGCCCTGGAAGGTTAAAATGTCCCCCTACTGATTTTTGAAGGTTGTGGTTTCTAATAGTAGTAGAAAGAGTCCAGTAGCACCTTTAAAGACTAACAAAAATTGTGGTAGGTTATGTGCTTTTGTGGGGCTGCGGTGGCTTAGAGGTTAAGATGCTGAGTGGCAGACTGGAAGGTCTGTAGTTCAGCAGTTCAAGACCCTAGCGCTGAGTGACAGAGTGAGTTCCCGTCTCTGGCCCCAGGGCCTGCCAACCTAGCAGTTCGAAAGCAAGAAATTGCAAGTAAATAAATAGATACCACTTTGGTGGGAAGGTAACAGTGTTCCATCCACCTTGGCGTTTAGTCGTGACAGCCACATGACCACGGAAAGGTCTTCGGACAGTGCTGGCTCTTTGGCTTGGAAACGGAGATGAGCATTGCCCCCTAGAGTTGGATTTGATTAGCTTTCGAGCAAGGGAAACCTTTACCTTTATGTCCTTTTATAAGTCACTGCTCAGTTCTTCAGACTTATCTCCAATTATTCTTTGCATCCTCCTGGACTGAATCCTCCTGTACCAAATTGAGACTTAGGTTTCCTGTCTCGTTACCAATGCTGATATCTCCACATCTCTGTATATCACACCAATGCTAATATCTCTGCATATCACACCTAATCCAATCACGCTTGCTACTGCCATTCGGCATCTGAAATCACCTTTATAAAGTTTATATCTTTGGTACCTTGTGTTACATTTTATGGCACACATGAACTGGCCCGAGAAAGTGACATTTATGTCAGATCCGGCCCTTGTAACAAATGAGTTCTAGGCTGATCCTGAATTGAGCAGGGGGTTGGACTAGATGGCCGGTATGGCCCCTTCCAACTCTGTAATTCTATGATTCTATGAATCTTTGGGGATTTTAAGGTTACCATAAATCCTGTTAAAGATGGACACTTATCCTTTGCGACAAATTGAGGACCTATTTGCCAATCTATCAGGGGGCAAATGACTCAGCAAGATTGATTTGTCACAGGCTTATTTGCAGATGGAAATGGAAGACGATCCCAAGGTATACCTCACCATCACCACCACACCCAAGGGTTTGTACCAGAAGAATAGACTAGTGTTTGGTATGGCATCCACTCCAGCTATCTGGCAAAGGGCAATGGAACAAGTTTTACAAGGTATCCTGAGAACATAGTGTTACCTGGATGATATTACTGTGACAGGGGAAAGTGATGAAGAGCATCTAAAACTCCTACAAATGGTATTGAAACACTTAGGAAAATATGGGCTAAGGGCCAACTAAGAATAATTTGACTTCAGTAGCATACTGTGGGCATATTATAAATGCGCAAGGTTTACGTAAGTGTCCAGAGAAAGCTAGGGCAGTGTTGGGAGCCCCAAGGATGTATCACAACTTAGATCGTTCCTAGGTTTTGTTAATCATTATAGTCGTGTTATATCAAATTTGGCCAGTGTGTTCCATACCCTAAGCTGTTTGTTGCAGGAAGGGCAAAAGTGAAGATGGTCACTAAAATTGGCATGTGATGCATCACCACATGGAATTGGAGCAGTGATTTCCCACACAATGCCCTATGGGCATGCTCCCTCTAAGCTGTGGAGTCTTGTGAGTAAAAATTCTACTTTGTGAGCTACTGGCATTCAAGTTGTGAGCGAATGATTTGGCTGCTGCATGAATTAGTTTGCTCTGGAGCCATCCTTCTTGAGCTAGGACAAAAATGTGAGGGCTGGAGGCTAAGAAACTGTGAGCTAGCTCACACTAACTCAGCTTAGAGGGAGCACTGCCGCTGGCCAAGAAAGACCAATAGCTTTTGCCTTTAGTTCACTGTCAACAGCAGAATGTTACTATGCTCAGATTGAGAAGAAAGTCTTAAGCTTGGTTTGGGGTGTAAAGAAATTTAATCGGTATCTTAATGGAAGGCAATTCACTCTTCTCACAGACCACCAGCCTCTAGTTTCTATCTTGAATTACTGTTACCACTGCAGCTCAAATGCAATGCTGGGCTCTCTTTTTAGCAGGCTATGCTTATGATATGGAGCATAAGGGTACAGCAATACATGCAAATGCAGATGGTCTCTCATGCTTACTAGTAGCATCTGACACAAATCCAGAGAGAGATGGAATTAGTTCACTTTGTCAACCTGTTCCAGCTTGAGTGGGCCCCAATAACTTGGGGTATGCTTGAATGCGCAACTAAGACAATTTCCACATTACATTTTTACCCCACACAAGTGTTGCTTTGAACTCCCACTTGATGCTTTGAGTCTGTGGTACTAGCTCCACAGTAGATATTTTTCCCACGGTGTTTCCTGTGTTTTGGGCAAGGCTTCGACCTGCCCCATGATTTCTGCGATAACGTTGAATGTTTGTTTCCCGGCATGCAGTGCACCCTGATGTGGCCATTTCTCCTGTTTTTGTTTGTGCATGCACATTAGCTAGCTTTGTAATGAAATCATGAGGCAGAAGCACCATTTTGATATGTTCCTGCCGTGAGGTGGTCAATTTAAATTCTAAATGCCTTCTTGCACTAGTGTGTGCACTTCACCATTTTGCTGTTTTCCCCCCCCCCCCGCTCTTAGTCTTCCTGTGCCCAGAAAACGGCAAAGAGAGACCTTCAGTATCTCTGGCCAATTTACAGATCATAAACTTCAGGATACACTCCAGCACACCGGAAAAACCTATATTTATACTAAAAAAAGAGTCATGATTGCAATTTTTTAGAGACTGAAAAGTCAAGTATAACTTTTGACGCAGTGCTGGGTTGGTGAGGTCAATAACTCACCCACCCAACCAGCCCATACCGACAGTTAAGCAACACAATGGCTGAGTTCAGACTGGCAGTTTGAAGCACGAGGGAGTCACGGCAAAAAAGACCCGGAACAACTTGTTCTGAGTATTCCTGGTTACACTGCACCGACTGATGCGGGAGCATACTGGGGGGGAGGCGCAGGGGAGCGTTCGCACTGTTGGCCCACCCCTGGCAGAGGCGCGGCTTTCTTTTTGGTAATCCAGTGATATGCGCTTATGCGCATCACCAATTGTGGCTTTCGGCATTCACACTTCCAGGAAGTGGGATGAATACACTCTCCAGGGTTTGCTACCACTTCCACCAGGTACTTTTTAAGCTCGGGAGGGAAGCGTTACAAGACGGGCTAAGTACGGCTCGGGAACCCCGGACAGCTGTGCCTGTGTGTGAACTGCCCCTTTAATCTGTTCGAGAAACATTTCTGAAATGTGCCTATATCGGGC
>NW_015164705.1:122409-129469 GCF_001447785.1 Gekko japonicus
TTTTCTGTATTCCCCCCCCCCCCCGCTCTTAGTCTTCCCATGCCCAGAAAACGGCAAAGAGAGACCTTCAGTATCTCTGGCCAATTTACAGATCATAAACTTCAGGACACACTCCAGCACACTGGAAAAACCTATATTTATACTAAAAAAAGAGTCATGATTGCAATTTTTTAGAGACTGAAAAGTCAAGTATAACTTTTGACGCAGTGCTGGGTTGGTGAGGTCAATATCTCACCCACCCAACCAGCCCATACCGACAGTTAAGCAACACAATGGCTGAGTTCAGACTGGCAGTTTGAAGCACGAGGGAGTCACGGCAAAAAAGACCCGGAACAACTTGTTCTGAGTATTCCTGGTTACACTGCACCGACTGATGCGGGAGCATACTGGGGGGGAGGCGCAGGGGAGCGTTCGCACTGTTGGCCCACCACTGGTGGAGGCGCGGCTTTCTTTTTGGTAATCCGGCGATATGCGCTTATGCGTATCACCAATTGTGGCTTTCGGCATTCACACTTCCAGGAAGTGGGATGAATACACTCTCCAGGGTTTGCTACCACTTCCACCAGGTACTTTTTAAGCTCGGGAGGGAAGCGTTACAAGACGGGCTAAGTACGGCTCGGGAACCCCGGACAGCTGTGCCTGTGTGTGAACTGCCCCTTTAATCTGTTCGAGAAACATTTCTGAAATGTGCCTATATCGGGCCAAACTGCCAGTCTGACCTCAGCCAATAATTCAACAAGTTTAATTTTTGTAAAAAAAAATGGCAACTGCCTCTGGAAAAACAATGGTGGTGAAGTGAATAAGGTCAGTGGTGTGAGCACGCAAAAGTGATGCAAGAAAGGGCAGCATGGCAGGATAACAACTTCGTGTCCAGGATTTCCCCACTAGAAAAATGTGGGTTCAGATCCAAGGTGGGAAAAAATTGAGATTCGCTAAATGTGAGGTAAGAAAGCAAAAACTTCGGGTCTGCACCTGGGGAGACAAAAACTACTGTGGAAATTTTGACATAATTCGGAGATTTTAAATTCCAATGTGGGCATTTAATGAAAAGTACTGGGTTTGATACAACAGGATGCGGACCACGACATAGGAGAACACGCGTTTATTAGTACTTAACATATGGAACAGAAACTAACGGCCGGGTGGCCAACTTTATACAATTGTGGAGGGACACCCCTAGGTCCTATTGGCAGGTTTGAACTTCCCGCCAATGTCCCTATTGGCTCCTTACTTGTAGTTCAGGAGCCTAGTCCCTATTGTCTTCTGGACTGAAGCTCTAGCTGTCTCTGGCTGGCGTCCAGCAGTATCAGAAGACATAACAGTGTTCCCTCTAAGCTGAGTTAGTGTGAGCTAGCTCACAGGTTTTTTTAGCCTCTGGCTCTCACAGTTTTGTCTTAGCTCAGGAAGGATGGCTCCAGAGCAAACTAATTTATGCAGTAGTCAAATCACTCGCTCACAACTTTAATGCCATTAGCTCGCAAAGTAGAAATTTTTGCTCATAAGACTCCAGAACTTAGATGGAGCATTGAATGTGGGGGTGTTTCACTACTGCAGAAATGGTCTAAGAAAGATCCTGTCATAGTTCGAGTTTATGAATCAGCACTTGAATGCTGGAGATATTCTGATGATCCAGACCTCATATCATAATATACTTGCAGGGTAGAGCTTACAATACATAATGGATGTCTAATGTAGGGCATCTGAGTGATCATACCATACAGGTCATCTTGGCATCATCAAGATGAAAGCCCTAGCAAAGAATTTTGTTTGGTGGCCTGGACTTGAACAGCAAATAGAGCAGCTAGCTAAACATTGTCCTCGGTGTCAACAAATGAAAAATCGGTTGACCCTCAAAATCGGTTGACCCTCACTGGCCCGAGGGAGGCCAGGCTAGCTGCTACTAGGGCTGGGGCCTTTTTGGTGGTGGCCCCTACCTGGTGGAACAAGCTCCTGGAGGAGATCAGGGCCCTGCGAGACCTCTCACAGTTCTGCAGGGCCTGCAAGACGGAGCTCTTCCGCCAGGCATACAATTAGGGGCTGCCGCCGCCGCCCTAGTGCACGACCCGTAATGTTAACATCGAGCAGCTGCCTTAAGCAGAATAACATGTAAACTCTTTATGTGGAATAACACCGAAGCCCTTTGTTGGAAAGCACTTTATTAGTTTGATTTTTAACTGCTGCCAGTATTCTGATGTTTTGTAATGTACTATTTTAAATGCTGTGTTTTAATTCTGTATTATTTATGTTTTTATTCTGTATCGTTGTGTTTGTTGTTGGAGTCCGCCCTGAGCCTGCTTTGCGGGGAGGGTGGGGTATAAATGTGACTATAAATAAACAAATAAACAAATTGTAACATTGCCAAATACTGGGGTAATAAAGATGTTCAGATTCCTTTTATGTTTATTATTTTAAAATGTTATGTTATAGTTGGATATATGCTGTTTATCCTAAAATAATAAAAAAACTATTTAAAAACAAACAAACAAACACAACACCTGAACACCTCTCTTCTTCACCCATGGAATAGGCTGTCTACCCCATGGCAATGTATACACAAAAAATTTGCAGGGGTGCAGCTGGGAATGGTTCTTCTGATAGCCGTAGATGCCCATTCAAAATTGCCTGAAGTGTTTTGCATGAAATCCACAGCCACTGTGCAAACGATTGAAGTTCTTCAGGGTTTATTTGCCTGGGCAGGTCTGCAAAAGTAAGTGGTGAGTGATATGGCCCACAATTCATTTTGGAATCATTTAAATTTTTAATGTGCCACAGTGGCATTTACCATATCACCTGACCACAAATGGACTGGTAGAAAGATTTCTACAAACCTTGAAACAAGCCTTGAAATCCATGGCAGCTGACCATGGCTCTTTGCAGCAGAAGCTAGCACAGTTCATACTGGAATAGCCAGCGGTCATTCGTAAAAAAAAAGGTGCAGGTGCTCATTAGCATAACTTATCAGCATAACTTATTTGCATATGCCACACCCCCTGACATCACTGGAAGTGTGTCAGAAGGCAACATCCACCGCTCAGGCTCTACTGGACTGTTTTGAATTGCTAGCTATTGCGGGGATGTGTAGATTTGTCCTCACAGAGGAGGGAGAGCTTGTACCTAAATAAAACTTGGTCTTAAAGGTGCCACTGGACTGTTTTGGATTGCTAGCTATGGGGGGGGGGACGCACAGATCTGCCCTCACAAAGGAGGAAGAGCTTGTACCTGAAGGCGGGCTGGGGGAGGCTCTGCAACTTACCTGGCTGCTTCTTGCTCTGACTTAGGACTGCTGGGAGCAGGGGGTGGGGCTTGTTGCATGTGCCCGCCCGCTGGGCTCCTTACTGCCGGAGCTTTGCTCCTGTGCGCTCCTGCAGGAAATGACCCCTGAATATTGCAATGCTACTCATGCCACCACTGGAAGATTTTGCTACCATTGCAAATATCCTACAATAACCACATTGAGTGAAGAAGGCTTAAGTGATTGGCTTAGGTATCCTCCAGCTGTACCCCTAGTTTGTCACAGAACTTGTTATACTAAAGGTAATCATTACAAGAAGAATGTTTACACAATCAAATATACTCCTATTGTCGATTGTGTACCTGAATCCTGTATGGACTTGTTTACAGTGGTAGCTGTTCCTTCTGTATATATGAAACTACTCTCATAAGGGCAGTAAAGCAATACATGTCCATTGATTTTTACTGGGGAGGGATAGCCCTCAAGACAGTGGTTGTAAGCCTTTGGTATGTGTGATATAGACCAAAGAACTTAATCAAAATGTGATGGGTCTCCAGCCAGCATCCATGCATCCTCTAAGGTGTTTAAACAAATTTATTCCTTGCCTGCACCCCTGGCAGAGGCTAGATTGCTGCAAGATATCTGTATCTCTTCCTGGATTAGGGGGAGAGACAGAGTCTGGGTAGCTTATTATCATGAGTGGATCAGACTGGATAGAACTTTGTATTAATATAATTTGAATTGCATGCCTTGCTTTGTCTAAGTCTCCTCCTCCTCCTCGATATTTACCGATTTAACATGTTACAGTCATTTCGGTCCTTTTCAGATTTCACTTTTGGCACTTCAACTGCACATTATGAGAGCACGTGCCACCAGTCCTCCTGATATGTGTGGTCACCGTTTTGTGTTAATTGGGCAATAGAACCTTTTAAGTATGTGCAAATGTGTGCCCTCAGAATCCAGTATTTTGTTTGCACATACCAAAGTTGAAAAATATATGCATTGCCTATTCAAAATGGTGACTGCGCTTATTGGGAGGTGTGGGTGGAACACACTCCTACATGGCTGGTGTGCCAGAAGTGAATGTCTCAACATTGCTTTAACTTCATTCGAGGTGGTTTCCAATAAAAAGAGATCTAAAGCCTCAATCAAATAAAAATTTCCATACACATCTAATTAAAACAGTAATTTCACTGTGAGCACTTATCAACAACAACAAAAATAGTAAGAACCAGTTGATGAAGACATAGTTTTGCTGGTGAGATGGATGGGTTTGCTGCGGTCCAGGGATCTTGGATTAACCACTAGTTTGGTTCACAGCCCGAGGCAGGTTGTGAACAGCATCGCTCAATATTTGACAAAGTCTTCATTTGCATTCAATTGTGCACACACACACACACACACAAAAGTGATTGAACATTAATGTTCTCATACAGATGCTCTACAACTTCTCTCTGCCCCTAACCTGTCACCACGTCCATCTCATCTCTGTGCTGGCCACATTCTTTAAATATGCAAAATGATAATATTGCCCAGCAAATCATTCCAGAGAGGTAGCTGTGTTAGTTTGTTGTAACAAAATAAAATAGAAGTCCACTAGCACATTATAGACGAATAGAATTTGGTCTAACGTAAGTTTTTATGAGTCAGAGATCATTTCATCAGATGCATGACGTTTACATCTATAGGAGTTATTTATACTTAGACTTGCAAGCAACAGATGGGTGGGTGTGCAAAGACGGCAATTTGAAACAATAACCTATCAAAGAGAAATCAATCCAGACAGAGTGGGTGAGGATCACTCCTACCTGTTGAAGATAGGCAGAGCAGGAGTAACATAAAATGAGATCTAATCAAGGAAGGCGCAGCATGAAACATGATAAGCAGAGCTAATTGACATCTGTAAAAGGTGGGTCATGCTGAGTTATTAACACCGATAGAGAGGCGAAGAAATCCAAATCTTTGTTCAAGCCTGGGGGAGAATCATATTGAATGGCTTAATGAATGGCTTATTCAGCACTTTCACTTTGAATTCTCCCTTTGCAGTTTTTTTTTTTTTTTGGTAGGAGAATAGTAACCTGTAGGATAATGTTAGAATTGGGATTGATCAAGAGATTCACAGAGCTCAGGGCAGTTCACAACAGAACGGTACAGTTTAAAATCTAGAAGTTAAAACAGTTAAAATGACATCAGATGGTGCCAAATAGAAAAGGAGGAGGAGGAGATTGGATTTATACCCCGCCCTTCACTTGGAGTCTCAGAGCGGCTTACAAACTCCTTTCCCTTCCCCTCCCCACAACAGACACCCTGTGAGGTGGGTGGGGCTGAGAGAACTCTGACACAAACTGCTCTTTTTCAAGGACAGCTGTGCCAGAGCTTGTGACTGACCCAAGGTCACATCAGCAGGTGCAAGTGGAGGAGTGGGGAATCAAACCCGGTTCTCCCAGTTTAGAGTCCGCGCACTTAACCACTATACCAAACTGGCTCTCTAGATACACAATCTGCATTACTGTCTTGCCAATAAGCAGGAAAAGCAGGGTGGGAGAGGGGAAGGGAGTGTCAGGTAGGATGGTATCCATTTCTTTCCTCAACCAAGAGCCTGGCAGAAGATCTCTGCCTTGCATGCCCTATGGAACTGCATAAGGTCCCACAGGGTGCAGATGTTGTTTGGCAGAGAGTTCTACCAGGTAGGAGCCAGGGCTGAAAAAGCCCTGGCTCTAGCTGAGGACAGCCAGATGTCCTTTGGGCTAGGAATCACCAGTAAGTTGTTCTCAGCAGAGCGTAAAGCTCTCCAGAGGACATACCAGAGGAGGAGGTCCTGCAGATACGTGGGTCCCACCACACATGATCTCTGTTTCCAAGGACAGGCCATACTAAGTTACATTTAGCTTAGCATATTAGTTTCAACAAGTAATCACAGGAAGGGGGATACGATTTAGAAATATCCCCCAATCTCCCCCCCCCGGATTTTTTAACCTCTGAGACTTGAGCAGGTTGACTTCCCTACCCCACACCCTTTAATTCCTTTACCCAATACACAGCTGTCCTCAACACTGCCTCTCTTTTAAAAGGTTCTTTTCTTTTGGTTAATTTATTGAGGTGTATTTTTCAGAATACCTTCAGAGTCCCCTGAGTAGTTAGAGGCTCCCTACTTTTTCCTGTAGGCAGTGACGTTTCACGGTTTCTGATATTCTCACAGGTGCCAGGCGCTTTTGCTAGTATTTATCATTCGTTTCAGTAAAGCATTTTAAAGCCATCTTGCCGCCAAATTAGGGCCCACAACGTGGCAAACCGTCAAAAACATTAAAGCCAGCTTTAAACAAACACACAAGCAGGAAGGAAGACCACGGATGAAATGCTAAAGCAGAAAAGTGTTCACCCACTGGTGGGAGGCAATGATGGGGGGGGGTAAGACAAATCTCCCTGGGGAGCAGGCCCGTAGCCAGGATTTTGTGGCTTGTGGGGCAATTTTTTGTTCTCGTGGGGCTGAAGTCCTCAGTGCAGAAAGAAATGCCAGAATTCTGAAGATTATGACTCAGCTACTCTGGAATCAAGCCTTTTAAAATCAAAGCATAGAGGCTGTCGATGACCAGGACCAGGGCTTTCTCGGTGGCGGCCCCAACCTGGTGGAATGAGCTCTTGGAGGAGATCAGGGCCCTGCGGGACCTTTTACAGTTCCACAGGGCCTGTAGAATGGAGCTCTTCTACAATGCTTTTGGGAGCCGCCGCCACCACCAATGAAGAACATCAGACGGTGGAATGGGAGAGGGCTCTGGATTCCGGAAACTGCCACCAACAGCCTAAAGAACAGCAAGTTCTGCAAGAACA
>NW_015164705.1:129746-142410 GCF_001447785.1 Gekko japonicus
ATCATTATTATTATTATTATTATTATTATTATTATTATTATTATTATTATGGTTTTAGAATTGTTTTGATCGTAACTTATGTTTTTAATGTAATTATCTGTTTTATATAAGCCGCCCTGGGCTAGGAGGGCAGGGTAAAAATTCAAAATAAACAAATAAATAAATAAATCCTGCAAATCTTAGCCCCAGAGTGTGACAATAGAAAGTTCTCAGCTGCTGCAAGTTAATCACTTCTGCCAGCCTAAGCAACAGTTCTGCTAACAGGCTGGTGGGGATGGTGGTGGTGATGACTTCTATAGTCAAGAAAGGTAACACTTAGGCAGAAAAACTCTTTTAAAGGAGAGGAGTTTCTCAACACAGAAAGGATTCTAGAGGTCACCTACTCCCGCCCCCTTGCTCAGTGCAGGGATTAGACAACTACAAGACCCCACTCTGCTTAAAGAAGCACATGCCTTAAAAAAAAGTTTTTAAATGATTGAAAAAAAACATTTACAGGAGAAATTCTTGTGGGGCCGTGCCTTTAAGAAAGGGGGGGGTGTCCCCAAAAGCCTGACAGTAGCTATGGGCTTGCTGGGGAGAAAATTCCATAGTTTTGGTACCACCAACTTAGGTCCTCAAACATTAGCAAGCCAAGGATCTCCCTTTTGATTACAAATGTTATGGAACCCCAACCCCCCCCCTTCTCCATCACTGACACCTACTGTGTATAAAACAGTCCCCTTTCAAAGTGTGTGCAGAAACCCATGCATGCCCCATGGACGCCTCCATTCTCTCAAAGACTAGAGTGAGAACTGCATCGGCTATACGTCACAAGCAAAAAGTTTTGTATTATCTGTGCATGTCATTCGAGGTCAGGTCTCAAAAGGTAGCTGATTTTATAGCACCACAATACGATCCCACCCCTTGACAGAAAGGAAATTTGCATCAGAGATAGCAGTGAACTTCCTTATTGGTTAATAAGTTCTAGCCTGTGTTTGAGTGACCAATGAAGGAAGGTTTCTGGGGGGGGGGACGACTTCCAGAGCTCCTCATGGAAAATGAAGAAGGCCAGAATTGTGCTGCTGAGCTATTAATTCCCAGCAGTCAACCAGCACTTTACTGGAAAAATTAGAGCCCTCCCATTTGAACATTAGCTGGAAGGAAGTAAAAGGAGCTCACTCCCTGTTTTTTTAAAAAGGATTTGTGGCCCCCCTGGAGTCACCCTATAATTCACTAGACCCAAATTTTAAAACTATTGTACTATTAGATATAGTGAGAGCAGCCAGACACCTCACAAGCTGTATGTCCCTAGCACCTGGTATCTGAGGAGGTTATGAGCAGTGTACAAGGACTATGATGGTTTATTATTGTTTTGTTCCCATGTGTCCTGCTTCTTACAACATGTAACTATTGTCCTTCATAGGTGGAGCAGGTGTGGGAGGAGAACGAAGTTCGTGTGAATGGAACTGAGGGATGGCGTCATGATCACAGGGGGTTAGGCAAAACAGGTGGAACGTAGCAATACCAGGGCTGTGAGGCCTGGGCTGGCAACCAGAAGGTAAGGTGTGTGTGTGTGGGGGTTACCATCAGAGTGATGTCAGTTCCAGGAAAACCCAGAATTGACATCATGCCTCTCGAGGAATTGGCCAGTGATTCCTAGAGAGGACTGACATCACTTCTAGGTAAAACCAGCAGCAGTGGGCAATGCCAGTTGCCCTGCCCCCACTGGGGGGGGGAAGGACAACCATAAACAGCCCTCTTTTTAAAGGCATCAGATATCCCAATTTGTTATTATGTTGATCATTCAAAGGCTTATTCATTTGTTGAAAAGATGTCTATCCCACCGTCATTCACAGTTACCATGGCAAATAACGAAAAGATACAATTAAAATATAATTACTAATAAAATTCAATAACTAATAAAGCTGCTGCTAGAAGCATTTATCCACCAGGATAAAAGCATTTATCCACCAGAAGCATTTATCCACCAGGATAAAAAACAAACAAACTATAAACCACATTCATTAAGGATCAGGAGGCAGAGTAGGGGGAAAAAATCAAACCAGATCATAGACACAAACAAGAAAGTAAATAGTACAATTGCAAACCTGGGTGAATAGCCTGAACCAGTACCTATATGTTTGCCCCAATGGGGCAAATAACATCTCCTTGGAGAAGGAAAATGGCATGAAAGTAATGTTTAAACTTATCAGAAAGATTTTTGCTTGATTATTAAAGAGGAAAAAAGCAGAAGGAACTTCAGCATCTAGCGTAGTTGAGCTATCTTCAACCTGGCATCTAAAACTTGACTAGGCACCATGCAAATGCTTGTGGGGAGGGAGCTACACAATCTTAGTACCACTATAAAAAAACAGTGTCTCTCTGGTAAACACCAGCCTTGCCTTTGAAGGCAGAGCCAGACAACTTGGACCTTGTTGGAATTTATTGGACCATCTTACTTGATGGGCAAATTTGTACGCAAACAAGCAGTCTTTTGTCTTCCATACACACTGGATAATGAACTTTCAGTATACTTTAGCAATTGTTGCAACTGGATTTTCACGTGTGAAACAGAAAAATCCAGTTTCAAAAGATTGCTAAAGTGCATTGAAAGTGCATTATCCAATGTGTTTGAAAGCAGTCTTACAGTTATTCTGTAAGATTATAAATGCTGTCTACATGGCATGAATTTCATGATAGGCTTTGCAGACTACTGTTCTCCTTGCAATATAGGAAATGCATGAGAAATATCATTGCTAAGATGAAAAGACAGTGAGCAAAGAGCCCTTGGTCTCGTCATGGCCGATGACCCCTTCAACTGTCTTTAGTCTTCAAGTCAGTTCTTGGATGTGTGAACAAATAAGTCTGAAGTGAGTTCAGGGGAAACTTGTTCTATAAATCGATTCCTGGTGTGAGAGCAACAGCCAAGAACTTCAAAGGGGAAATCTCCTTCACCCTTTAACAGGAAGGCCTTGTGACCAGGTTTTGTGACCTGGCTGAAAGCCTCAGAAAAAGAGAGATGATCCCTTGCCAAGTCCTTCCAGGAGCTAAGAGGCCACAACAAACATACTTGATTAAAATGCATTTGCCAAGATTTATTAAATAAAATAGCAGTGCAGTTTGGGTAGGTGAGAAAGGGCTGATAGAGAAGTGTCATGAACCAGTCTACATGTTGAAACATTCTCTAATTATACATTTATCCAACTTAGTACTACACAGCTTGTAAAAAAGAGAGAGAGGGAGAAAGAGGAAGAATAATTAGAGGTTATGAAAATGTCTGCGTAGCAATATCATGATACCTAAATATAGCGCCTTTTCCTGAAGCGTTTTGTACTGGTTATGATCTGTAGAGCAAATCTGTTGCTGTTAGGAGTCAAGCAGAATGTCAGTTCTTTCTGAGGCAATGGAGTCAGATTTCACGCCATTTCTTGAGGAGTCATCTCTGATATGACATGAGTTATCCACCTTTTGTGTGCTTTTCTAAACGATGGGTAGGAGCCTGTCGCCACCAAGGGCATGTTGACTAGTATATTTATATGTTCTCTCTCTAAAAGAAGTCCTTTTCTTCCACGCTGCTATAATAACTGAAAACTGAGAAGTTCTGGTTTTGTCTAAAAAAGGTAAAGGTTCCCTTGCTTGAAAGCCAGTCGAATCCGACTCTAGGGTTGCGGTGCTCATCTCCGTTTCAAAGCCGAAGAGCCAGCGCTGTCCGAAGACGTTTCTGTGGTCATGTGGCCGGCATGACTAAACACCAAGGCACACAAAATGCTGTTACCTTCCCACCGAAGTGGTACCGATTTATCTACTTGCAATTTCTTGCTTTCGAACTGCTAGGTTGGCAGGAGCTGGAACTAGAGACGGGTCATGCGGCACACTTGGGTCTCGAACCACTGAACTACCGACCTTCCACAGCCTGCAGTTCAGCATCTACCTAGGCCATAAATGGTTGGGGTTTTTTTTGGAAACTTGCAGTTCTAGAGCATATTCGGAGCTGTTGTTTACCAGAGCCCAGTCACAGAGTTTTGTGTTTTTGTTTTTTTTAATGCTAGAATGCAGTGTTGGAACATATGAAGTAATGGTACAGAAAAATTAACAGTGAAGAACAGAGGGAGAAGTGTTATAAAATATATAAAAACACATTTCACTCTCTCTCTCTCTCATAAGCTTCACAGTTATGTCTGACATGTTTGGAAGAAAGAGTAAAAGCTTTGGGGTGAAAGGTCAAAGTGTTATCCAAACAGCTTGATTCCTTCTTTTCAGTTTTGACAGATGTGATTCTTGAGGCTGAAATATTTCCCTCTCATCTCCAGAATCCAGTATCTTGATTATATATATTTTCTGCATGGATTTTCATCTGCACAGATGTCTGAATGAAGTGGAGGAACATAGACACAACTGAATAGCAAGTGGTAATTTATGTATATAATCCCTGAGTCATAGAATGGACTGTATCACATCACACTATTGATGAATGATACAGTTTCAAATGCTCTCAAATGAAAGATATTTCATGGAAATAGCACAGAAAGAACAGGACTGTCCTCTCCCTCATTAGCTGGAATTTCTTTTCATGTCAGGGAGTTTTTTAGCATGAGGAAGTATTCAAAGTGGCATTACTCACCTGCAGCTGGAAATTGTGCAGTCTACTCTACCACCTTATACTTCTTCCACTTTATTCTGCCACATGTGTAGACCAGACCTTGCTAAATGAGTTCACTGCGACTCCCGGCCAAATGTTCAGAAGAATCCTGTCACAGAAATCCGAAATCCAGAGAAGCAAGCAGAGGACTAGGAAAATTGTCCTTGCTACTGGGAAAGCCAATAGACAAAACAACAGACTTACTAAGCAATTGACTGACAAACAGGCATCGCTACTCACTTGGCGAAAGACAGAAATCGAAACATGGAGGAGAAAGGAATCAAATGCTTGTTTTCCATTACAGAAGCCCAGCAGTGAAAACAGGCCTTTTACAGATTTCTGTAACAGTATCTGCTAAACAGAATTTTATTTCATGATGGCTTTAGAATCCCCTTTTGTTTAATGTTGCCCCAACCTTTTAATTTCACTTTTTAATTTCAATGTAATTTTTCATTCTTTTTGACTTCCCTGTTGTACTGAGAAGCTGAACAGGGGTGCTCATGTTTTCACACTGAACAATTCCTTATTCTTTCCTGAAATCCTAAATCTGCTTACTCTCCCTGCCCTCTTCCCAGCTGACAAAAAGAAATATTGTAAGCATGTTGACATATTTTTCTGCTTACCATCAAAATGAGTTTCAGGCTTCAGCTAATATGGAAGGCATAAATACCTCGAACACTTAAGCTTTCTATGAACTTGTTCCAAGCCACAACTGAAAACAATTCAGCTGGAAGTTCTCATGTGCAAGGCTCTTCTGCTACTCCCGTTCATTTTAACGAGGTTTGCATTGAAGAACTTCCAGGCAGAAGTTGATATTAAGGTTTGCATTGAAGAACTTCCAGGCAGATTGTGCCTGACTGTTTGTAGAAGAAAACCAAAGACATACTTCCAATTGTTGATATTAATTACTACTTGCACAACAATTAGGTTAATTGAGGGCAGGACATGAGCCCAGATATCCAGGTTTATCTCTGAATTTACTGGATTTGATGGGTTTATGTCTGATTCTGAACAGGCCTACACAGTGTTTTCCTGGTGGATTAGCTGGACCTGTACTGGAACAATCCCATCCCTGATACCTACTGGACGGCACAGAGTCTAACTTTTATCCCCCACCCCCCCAATGTGCTTTTAATTCCACTTATCTACTTGCCTCTGCAAAGTCGAATTGCTCTGAAATTGCACTGGGTACATTAGAGGGTGGGTGGAAAGTGCACTTCTCTGAGGGATTTGTGTGGCTTATGGGCATGTCATAAACTGACTTTGAAAAACACTATTTCGCCTGTGGTCAGCAGAGGGATGGTGTGTCATCTTTATTTTGAGCTTCCATTATTTTATCTTGGGGTATTAGTCTGTAAAGTGGGAACATACACAGTCTACCACATGTGGGACAATGAACTAAAGTGACCTAATGTCTTTTCATCTTAAGACTGGACTCAGTGTATCAGTATGCAACCTCCAGAACACACAGGATCTGTGCCGGCACAAGAGTACAACTTGTTCCTTCTTGCTGGTTCCATGATCCATCCTAGGCTCTATCTGCGCTAATGGCTATCTAACATCAGAGTGGCAATTTACACATTCACTAGAATTAAGGGGTAAAGTTCTGCCTGGAACATACCATTACAGGCAGAGTGTGTGAGTGTTGTGTGTTTAAATCATCTTTGGGGAGGGGGGGAGCCTCCTTACACATAGCAGGCTTTTAAGCAAGGAGAAAGATGGACATACTCCTTTTCTAAGTTAATTTCTTTTCATGTTTGAACATTCCAAACTTCCCCCACTTCCTGGTCTTAAGTGATAAAATTCAGGAACAGCTTTATTATTAGTTGATTCTGCTAAAGGTAGAAACTGGCTATCAGTGAGGTACAGGTTCTTCAGAAGAACCATTTCACTGCTTGGTATTGTCAGGTCCAGCAGCAAGTAAATCCCCACACACGTTTCCAGGGAAGCGGGAAGCGTTATGCTTTATTAGACTACAGTGTTACCATGTCCACAGGGTTATTGTTAGGAATGACAATAGGGCGGAACCATCCCTTCATATAGCAGGATGAGGCAAATGGCTAAGCAAATGAAATCCGAGCGCGCACGTGGGAATTCTCCCGGTGGGAGGTTACAAAATAAGCAGGAGAGTCTCAGTGCCCCATGAGAGCCGAAATATTCACACCAACGGTGGAACGCCATCCCTCCCCCCGTCACAAGGTCAGACAGATAACACAGTCTGGCAGCACCGGTTCTCACGGTCTCCCTATCACTGTTTACTGGAAGCGGGCAGAGCAGCGAGCAAGCTATGAGGCATGCACCGTAGCACCAGGGTCAGGGAAGGGAGCAAGCAAAACATGGCAGCTAGCTGACAGGTATGAGAACAAAAGATACATGTCCATATCCACTTGTTCGGCCTTTTAGACCCGTATTCCACAGAAAGTGGCATAAATAAAGTCTATTGCCAGGTTTGAGGGACTTGTGAGCACTAATAGCCACACAAGTCAGGCATCTGAAATGGGGAGGGGGAAGAGAGTGAAATTGTTCCTTTCTTTCTCTTCCATGAGGAGCTCCACTCACACAGGAGGCAAAATGGGCAAGCTAGTCCTCTTCCTCTCCTCACCACAGCTGTCCAACTTCTAGAGCTGTTAGTAGGAGTCAGAATCCATTTTCTGGAGGCCACGTGGACTCATAGAGGAGCAGTATGTGGATATCCACCAGTGCCTTCTGCTGATGAGTTGCTTGTCTTGAAGAAATAAATAGATAAGAACTTTGAACACTAGGATAAAGCACTATACAGAATTTTTGTTTTTGTTCTTCTTCATGTTATATCATTAATGTCAATGTTACTATTTTCTAGCACATAGGAAACACCTGTAGGCTCTACCCACTTTTCAGGTGTAGAATCATGTTTTGATGGGTGCTTGTCATCACAAATTGATATTACTAGAGGTGTTAATCAAGTTGTCCTCTATTTGCTCTTCCATTTATTCCCCCCCCCAGCACCACTAGCTGTTGCAGTGAGAGAAGAATCAAAAATTCATGACATCAAAAGATGAGCAGCTCAATATAAAATTGGTCTATGTGGATGTTTGTTTGTTCATTTTCTTAACAAATATTGAACAATCTAGTAGAGTATCAGGAAACCTTATTACTCAATATAGGAGTGTTTCTGGGTATAAATTGAATTCAGTTAAATCAGGGATAATTTGCTTTAATACAAATTTAAATGAACGTAAAAAAGATTATTGGATTTGGGACTTGAAGTTGGTAGACCAAATTAAGTATCTTGGTATTTGGTTAAATAAAAATAACAATAGTCTTTTAAAAATTAATTGTGATCCAGTGATAACTGAAATAAAAAAGCAGTTTCAAATGTAGGAGACTTAAAATTTATCAGTGTGGTAAAAATGATGATTCGCCCCAAAATAAATTTTTTATTTGGTACCCTCCGGGTGGAATTCCTTTTTTATCCTTAGTAAGAGGCTCTTTAGATCCTCCTCACTTTCTGCCATTAGAGTGGTATCGTCTGCATATCTGAGGTTGTTGATCTTTTCCCCAGCAATCTTAATTCCCGCTTGTGATTCATCCAGACCAGCATTTCGCATGATGTACTCTGCATATATATAAAATGATATATATTAAATAAGCAACAAAAGTCCACATGGTCAAAGCAACGGTATTCCCAGTAGTCATGTATGGCTGTGAGAGTTGGACTGTAAGGAAGGCTGAGCGCTGAAGAATAGATTCTTTTGAACTATGGTGCTGGAGAAGACTCTTGAGAGTCCCTTGGACTGCAAGAAGATCAAATCAGTCAATCCTCAAAGAAATCAACCCTGACTGTTCCCTGGAAGGCCAGATAATGAAAATGAAGCTCAAATACTTTGACCACCAAATGAGAAGGGAGCACTCACTGGAGAAGACCCTGATGCTGGGAAAGATTGAAGGTCAAAGAAGACAGGGACGGCAAAGGATGAGATGGTTAGACAGTGTCATGGATGCAACCAACATGAAATTGAGCAAACTTCAGAGGACGGCGGAAGACAGGAAGGCCTGGCGTGATCTGGTCCATGGGCCAAATGGACAGACAGTTGGAAAAAAGTCACGGAACTTTGTTTTTATACACAACAATGATGGTGAGATTACTATATGCACAAAAATGGAAAAGTCCAACATTACCTAAAAAAGCAGAATTGTTGATTAAGTTAATGGCACTTGCAGAGATGGCTAAACTTACTGCTTTGATCAGGGAAAACACGTTATCTACCTTTATTGCCAACTGGAAACCCCTTATAGATGTTTTGCATGAAATGGGAAAAAATGAACTGGTGATTTGTGGATTTGATGATTAAGGGTAATGTTAATATTAACAAACTTCTGCGCAGCTACACCTAAGAAGCAGTTGGTTTTGGACACACTTCTGGGTGAAAGGTATTCAATACGTGATGTAGCCAGGAACTACCAGCTCTGGAAATTTGAATGTGCTTAACTATGTAATTATAAACTTCAGCACCATTGCTAGTTTAGATCATGCTTCCTCTTTAAAAAAAACTATCTATAAGTTTTTATCCCATTCTTCCCTGACCTGGATAGCCCAGGCTAGCCTGATCTCATCAGATCTCGAAAGCTAAGTAGGGTCAGCCCTGGTTATTATTTGGATGGGTGACCTTCAAGGAATACTAGGGGCATGATGCAGAGGCAGACAGTGGCAAACCACCTCTGAAACATCTCTTTCCTTAAAAACAAGTCTAGCTCACCACCTAGTGGTTCATAATGCTAAAAAGCTAGAACTTCTGACTGCCAGACAATCTTAGGATCTTCTGGCTATGCTACATACACTGTCATACAACAATAATAATAATAACAAGCAGGAAACCATGAGAAACTCATGGGAATATTCCCTCACTAATTCCATGTTTGAGTCTGCGTCCCAGAAAAGGACTCGAAACATAGTGAATACTTGTTACATACTATATAGTTGCCATTTCTGTTTCCCTCCTTGGCTTGTAAGTGCCTCTGTACAGGGTTTTGCCCACCCAGGCCAGTCCAGGAATGGGAGGGAACCCTGTACTTTTACAGTACATTAAACAACAAACCACGAGATGGTCTATATCCTCTCTGGTTTCCAGAACAATATGCCACCAGAACCTCTTTTCACTAGTCGCTGCCTTTCCTAAGGGAGAGATTCCAAACCCTTAGTTAGCATCTGGGATTTAACACACTAGCAACTCATTCCAGAGATGCACACTTTCTACCAAGGTAGCATGTGTGGGGAGCATTAGGCTACAATATTTAGACTTAGAATTCAGGTACAACATCAGAAACCATTTAACAATTAGAAGGATCTTTATTCAGTACAGAGATTAGCATAGACTACCAGAGATTACAAAATAACAAAGGCTAGGGCTGTTTGCCTTAACTAAACATTAATGATTCATATTTACCTAGTCAGAACATCCACAGGCCAGAATAGTCCAAGGGATTTTAAGGAGAAATCCCATCCTTGCACCCATGTGCTCCAGTCCACAAAGCAACTCGTTGTCTCTCATGAGGCAGCATTTCCAGGTGCAATAAAACAGGCAGCAAGAGGAAGAAGGGAGAGCTAAGCAAGAGAGCAGCCAGAGCAAGCAAGCTCTCATTCCCATAGGGATCGATCAATTATAGTCCAATTCCAGTCACAATTAGCCGTGGCCATCAGCCAATTGCGAGTGGGCATGGGTGTGCCCAATTGTTGGTTGTCATAGCTGTGTGTGTGGATAGGCTAGAAGTTTGGGACCCCTCCTGCAGTCAGGTGACCCAGTTTCCAGCTTCTCCATGATGTACGTGACATGGCCCATGTAGCCTTAAAGCAGGCGCCTTGAAGTCTGGCTCTTCCACTTAGAGGTGTTAAAGAGTGTGTGGTTATATAGCATGGCTATTGAGGTTGTTCAGGCCATTTGGTCTGCCCTGGACCGGACCATTTGGCCTGCAACAGGAAACAGAGACACAGCATGTTATCAGAAAGACATCACAGGAGAAGGCATGTGGATATAGGAAGCAGAAAGCAATTTTTCTATACAGCCTCTGTTGTACTCTCACCTTTGTCTCTCTCCTTACTCACTAGCTCTTTGCCTCCTTGTCTATGACTGAATTGTAAGTGCCTTGCAGTCTGAGACCTGCCTATTTTCATTTTTACACATAAATGTCTGTGAGGCACATGCTGATACCACCGTGTACATAATTAAAAATAATAACTTGCTAGTAATATAGGAGGTAATCTTCTTCCTCTGCTACCCCATGAATCTGGTTCCCTTGACTTTATGTGCTCTGAACTTTGGGATTCTGAAGATAATGGAATCTGGAAAGTGAGCAGCTCTGCCTACACACTTCCCCCCCCCATCCTCAGTGCCTGTCACTGGAGCTCTGCCTGCTTGCCTCTCTTCCACCCTCACTTTGCTCCTTGCCTAGCTTGCCTCTCCCATTGTCAATGCAGCGCTTGCATGGCTCTCTTGCCCTTGTTGGAGCTCTGCCCTCTTGCCTCCCCCTAGTCAGTGCAGTGCTCGTTTGGTTCTGGTTCCCCCCCGTCATCAGTGCTTCCCCCTCTCCCCTGTCACCTTGCTGCTTAGCTGCCCACTCCCCCCCCCCATTCTCACCACCAAGCGGCTCAAGCAGCTGAAGAAAGAGGAAGAGGCCTCGAAGGCAGGGCAGGTTGAGCAGGGGGTAATCTCCATGGTGGGTACAGCTCCTCTTCTGATGGCATGGGTAGGCAGTCATTCCTCTTTCCTGCCACACTGTCATTTATCCTGCCCTCACCATTGCTGCACCTGCATTGCTTGTGCTTGCGAGCAGGGGTCATTTCCTGCAGGAGCGCACAGGAGCGGAGCTCCGGCAGTAAAGAGCCCAGGGGACGGGCACATGCAACAAGCCCCACCCTCTGCTCCCAGCAGCCCTCAGGCAGAGCAAGAAGCAGCCAGGTAAGTTGCAGAGCTCCCCCTGACCCCCAGGTCCAAAACAGTCCAGTGGCACCTTTAAGACCAAGTTTTATTCAGGTACAAGCTCTCCCTCCTCTGTGAGGACAGATCTGCACGTCCCCCCCCCCAATAGATAGCAATCCAAAACAGTCCAGTGGAACCCGAGCGGTGGGTGTTGCCTTCTGACCCACTTCCGGTGATGTCAGGGGGTGTGGCATATGCAAATAAGTTACGCTAATGAGTTATGCTAATGAGCTCCTGCCCCTCTTTTTCTATGAAATGACCCCTGCTTGTGAGGTGGAGAGCTGCAGCAAGCTCTGCCTACTGCAGCAGCATGGTAGGAAGGGGCAGAATCTGAGGGCTCCTCTCCCAGCCAGGTAAGGTGTTGGCTGTGGCGCTCCCCGGCTGGTGCTCTGCCGTCCCACCCTCCTCACTCCATTCACCAGCCATCGTCTGCCTGAAGTGCCTCTCTCCTCCCGCCACTCCAACAGAGGTGTATTGTCTGCACATGCGCAGATCACGCTCCTCTGTTTTAAGAGAATTTAAACCCTGCAATATATATTTTTTAAGTTTTCGGTTTTTCCTGCAAACCTAGAGGGTCACCCAAGTTTGCATAAAAACTTGTTTGGTGGTAAGCAGGGCTTTTTTTGTAGAAAAATCCCAGCAGGAGCTCATTAGCATAACAGGCCACACCCTGAACAGTGTAGCTCATTAGCATATTAGGCCACACCCCATGCCTTCCCTTGGTTTGCCTGGACGCCCTACGGCTGCGGGGAGCCCAGGCAAGCTGGCCCTTGGACAGGCTGGGGAAGGCACGGAGAGACATTTAAACGCCTCCCCGAGCTTTCCAGCCCCCCCGGCCCACTCGCCTCGGAGTCGCGGGGGGTTGTCACTCTCCAGGCCTTCCCTCTGTAGCCACGCACGCAGAGGTTTTAGCTGTAGTGGGTGTGGCCAACTCTGGAGCCAGCTGGAACTCCGTTCTTGTGCGTTCCTGCCCAAAAATAGCCCTGGTGGTAAGTATGCCCCCTATCTGTGAAAATAAGTATCTGCACATAGGGAACTGTTGGGAATTAGAGATGATGATGATGATGATATCCCGCTCTTCCACCAGAAAGCT
>NW_015164705.1:142434-153668 GCF_001447785.1 Gekko japonicus
GTAGGTAAGCTAGTGCTGAAAGAGGGTGACTGCCCCCCTCTTGGATTTGTGTAGATTTGAAACTGGAACGACCCAGTCCCTTGCCTGACACTAACCACTATACTGCACTAACCCACAAGGTAGAAATAAGGATGCAGAGATACCTATATTATTTGGAAAGGCTACAACAACATTTAAAGGCAAGACTACACACAAATATGCACCGTCCCAGTTGTGTGTCTGTTTTTATAGTTTTAGAAGACATAAATCTGTAGCCACATGGCAGAAGACATATTGAATGCAGCAAGTAATCGTAAACACTGAGATGATCAACATCAGATAATTTGTTGAATGATTTCTTTTTTAATCATACTTTTTTTTTCTTTTGGGCCTGGAGACATTATTTTGGATTAGAGTCAAGATTTTGAAACAGCCTAAAGGCAAGCTTCAAAATTAAAATATACACATAGTTTCACATTGTTGTTATATTATAGAAGTTCTGATCTGCCCCCTGAATATAAACCTTCTTTGTAGGGTACAAGAATCCTCTTGACATTGTGAACATTCTGCAAGAGTTCAGTTCTGTCCCAAGACAAGCACTGACCTAAAAATTCTCCCTCTCTGAGACTGTCAGAGAGGAGGCCACAGGCTTGAGAGTGCTCCACAGGCATCTGTTTGGCAGAGCTATTCTAGCAGAAGGGGCTGTGCCTGTCAGTTCAAGTTAGATTTTCTGGGCTCCACTGTGGATAGCTGGTTTGTTGCAGCTCTGTTCCTGGTAGGATTTCTGCTGCTTGTGTTCAGTCTTAGTGGATCCTATTCATTCACTTTTCTGTTTGTAGACTTACCTTATGCTTTCTGATGGTCAACAAGACTGATGCTCTAAACAGCATTTGAAGTTAGCAAGCGTATTTTGGGATGCTGAATGTGTGCCAAAACGGTAACAAATCACAAATTGGAGTTTCAGTACTTTAATTCATGAGTGAGTATTTTTAGTGATGGCTACCCAGGCGTTCCGTGCGCCTTGGTGTTTAGTCATGCCGGCCACATGACCACGGAAACGTCTTCGGACAGCGCTGGCTCTTCGGCTTTGAAACGGAGATGAGCACCGCTACCCTAGAGTCGGATTCGACTGGCTTTCGAGCAAGGGAACCTTTACCTTTACCTTTACCCAGGTTTGTGGTGGGTTTTTTGTGTGTGTTAAGCTTTAAAGGAGCTAGAAAAGATTCTCAAGGGCACGGATGTGTCGCTGGTGACCAAGAACAAGTTAATTCATGCTTCACTGTTCTTCATTACTATGTATCAGTGTGAAAGTTGGACAAGATTGGAAGAAAGTTGATTCATTTGAAATGTGCTGTTGGAGGAGAGTTTTATGCAGGGCTCTTTTTGTAGCAGGAACTCCTTTGCATATTAGGCGCCACAGCCCTAATGTAGCCAATCCTCCAAGAGCTTACAGAGCCCTTCTTACAGGGGTACTGGAAGCTCTTGGAGGATCGGCTACATGAGGGGTGTGTCGCCTAATATGCAAAGGAGTTCCTGCTACAAAAAGAGCCACTTTTACGGATACCACGGACTGCCAAAAAGTCAAATAAGTGGGTTCTAGATCAAATCAAGCCTGACTTCTGCCAAGAAACTAAAATTACTAAATTGAGGCTATCATACTTTGGTCACATGATGAGAAGACAAGACTTATTGGAAAAGACAATAATGCTAGGGAAAGTTGAAGGCAGCAGGAAAAGCATGAGATACCTTGACACAGTCAAGGTAGCCATGGGCCTCAGTTTGCAAGTCCTAAACAAGGCTGCTAATGATAGGACATTTTGGAGGACATTGATTCATAGGGTCATCATAAGTCAGAAGTAACTTGACAGCACTTAACACAAACACACACACACACAGACTGAAGACGTGAGCAGTGACTAATGAAAGCTCATACTCTGCCATAAATTTTGTTAGTCTTTAGGGTGCTATTAGGAGCTGCGGTGGCTCAAGTGGTTAAGACGCTGAACTGCAGGCTGTGGAAGGTCGGTAGTTCAGCAGTTCGAGACCTGGGTGCCGCATGATGGAGTGAGCTCCCATCTCTAGTTCCAGCTCCTGCCAACCTAGCAGTTCGAAAGCAAGAAATTGCAAGTAGATAAATAGGTACCACTTTGGTGGGAAGGTAACAGCGTTCCATGCACCTTGGGGTTTAGTCATGCTGGCCACATGACCACGGAAACGTCTTCAGACAGCGCTGGGTCTTTGGCTTTGAAACAGAGATGAGCACCACAACCCTAGAGTCGGATTCGACTGGCTTTCGAGCAAGGGAACCTTTACCTTTTTAAGGTGCTATTAGTCTCTTGCTCTTTTCTACTGCAACAGACAGACTACAGCTACCCACACATATACACACATTTTCATTAAAAACATTTTCCTCATATCTATATTGGAAGAAAAGCGTGTACAAGTACTTGTGAAGTACAACTGAATGTTTGTTTTGGAAGGAATAGAGGTGTCCCAATGCAATCTTTCCAGAAATCCAGTCCAGCAACTAGCACGTAGAGACAAAGAGAACCACAATAAATAAATAGAAGAGAGCAACAAAAGAGAAAGAACAAAAGGTCTGTTCCACAAGATCCAAGAAATCAAGGGGAAATTTAAATCACAGGTATGCTAAAAGATCAACATGGACATACACTAACAGAACAGGACAAAATAAAGAAAAGATGAGAACAATACACTGATGAATTATACAGAGGAAATCGAAGGATGAAAGTTTCCTTCAAAGAAGAATCTTTTGAAGAAGAACCTGCAGTTTTAGAATACGACGTGAAAGCTGCACTCAAATCAGTTGGGAAAAACAAATCACCAGGAGTAGATGGGATATCGATAGAGCTATTTCAAGTCACAGAAATAGAGTCCCTTAAAATCTTAACAAGAATATGCCAACAAATATGCCACACAAGACAATGGCTCACAGCCTGGAAACGCTCAATCTATATTCTGAAAAAATGAGATGTCAAAAACTGTAGCAACAATCAAACCATTGCATTAATTGCTCATCTGGGTAAAGTGATGCTCAAAATCTTACAACAAAGACTTACTATATGTGGAATGAGGAATGCCAGCTGTTCAAGTTGGATTCAGAAAAGGAAGAGGCTTTAGAGATCATATTGCAAATTTACATTGGTCCCTGGAACATGAGAGAATTTCAGAAGAAAACCAGTTTCTGCCACATAGTTTACAGCAAACTGTGTGGATCATGAGAAAGGGGTGTGCCACAACATCTGATTTTCATGATATGCAACCTATACTTTGGACAAGAGGCTACTGTTAGGACAGATTATGGAGAAACTGAATGGTTCCCAATCGGCAAAGAGACAAGGATTATTTTATCTCCCTATCTTTTCAGTCTATATACAGAACATATCATAAGGACAGCTGGATGAGATTTAGATTAAGGTTCAGTGAAAACTGGGTCAAGAAACATTAACAATTTGAGATATGCTGGTGACACCACATTAGTGGCAGAAAATAATGAAGACTTGAAATGACCATTGGTGAAGGTTAAACCCAAAAAGGATTAAAGCTGAATATCAAGAAGACAAAAGTAATGACTACTGAGAAATTACACAACTTCTATGGTTGAATATGAATAAATTTATATTTATTTATTTATTTCTATTTCTTGGCTCTGTCACCAACCAAAGGGAAATGGCAACCAAGAAATCAAAAGGAGATTGAGATTGGGAAGGGCCTCCATGAAGGAGCTAAAAAAGATCCTTAAGTGTAAGTCTGTGTTGCTGGTAACCAAGATCAGGGCTATTTTTGGGCAGGAATGCACAGGAACGGAGTTCCGGCTGGCTCCCGAGTTGGCCACGCCCAGCAGGAACTCATTAGCATAATAGGCCACACGCAACAGCAGAAATCATTAGGATTGGCTACATTAGGGATGTGTGGCCTAACATGCAAAGGAGTTCCTGCTACATTGTTAAAATGCCCCCCCATGCCTTCCCCAGCCTGTCCAAGGGCCGGGTTGCCTGGGTTCCCCACAGCCACGGGTTGCCCGGGCAAGCCAAGGGAAAGCATGAGGTGTGACCTAATATGCTAATGAGTTTCTGCTGTTGGGTGTGGCCTGTTATGCTAATGAGTTCCTGCTGGGCTTTTTCTACAAAAAAAGCCCTGACCAAGATTAAGAGAATTCATACTATAATATTCCCCATATGGGTATGTATGGGTATGAAAGTTGGACAGTGAAAAAAGCTGTCTAAAATGTGGTGTTGGAGGAGAGTTTTATGGATGCCCTGGACTGCCAAAAAGACAAGTCAGTGGGTTCCAGATCAAATCAAGCCTGAACTCACCCTAGAAGCTAAAATGAATAAACTGAGGCTATCGTACTTTGGTCACATTATGAGAAGACAAGAATCACTGGAAAAGACAATGCTAGGAAAAGCTGAAGGCAGCAGACAAAGAGGAAGACCCAACATGAGATGGGTGGACTCAGTCAAGGACAAAGGCCCTCAATTTGCAAGACCCTGAGCAAGGCTGTTAATTAGGATGTTTTAGTGGATATTAATTCAAAGGGTCGCCATAAATCGGAAGTTCCATGATGGCACTTAATGTACACACAATCTAGTCCAAGCACATTCACAAACCATCTGGATGGGATGGTGCCCATTTTAGAATATTCTGCCTGCACAGATGATCTCCTAGGTCCTCTGAATCCCTAGCTTTCATTTTTAAAAGTCTCACCCTTTCCATTGTGGAGATATAAGGATAAAGGCAATTGGGGGGGATTTCCTGTTGTATCTCTGCAATAGAAAATGCTGGGGACTTACTTAAAAAAAGAAATCTGGGGAATTCAGAGAAGCTAGTTGATTGTGCTGATAGAGCATTATAACAGTGCTCTATCATCGGTGCAACAGGAATTACCTGATTATTTTAGAAAAGCCTGGAAAAGCTCTCTGGTGGTACGGGGAAATGGTGACCGACAGTGACACAAAGCTCCCAAGTGGACTTTCCGTTGCCAGTGCATATGCCTCTACCAGTTAATAGAATCATAGAGTCACAGAGTTGGAAGGGGCCATACAGGCCATCAAGTCCAAACCCCCACTCAATGCAGGATCAGCCTAGAGCATCCCTGACAAGGGTTTGTCCAGCTGCTGCTGTTCTATAATGCCTTATGGCTGATATGGGAAACAATTATAGTACAGAATATCAATGATAAGATCTCTTAGATGGCTACTAGAAGATAACTGGGACCCCCTTTCCCCGCATGTTCCCCCAAGGGCACTACGGTTGGGGACCCTAAATCTCCGGGACATTCCAGACCCCAGGAACATCAAACTCGCTGTGACCAGGGCCAGGGCTTTTTTGGTGGAGGGCTCCTACCTGGTGGAATGAGCTCCAAGAAGAAATCCAGGCCCTGCGGGACCTTGGGCAGTTCTGCAGGGCCTGCAAAACGGAGCTCTTCCGCCAGGCTTTCGACTAGGAGCCGCCACCATCATTATTCCACCAACGCCTTTTCCATCACCACACCCTTACCACCGTTGGTGTGGGTACCATCGGGGGTGCGAGACGTGCCTGGCGGATGACAGGGCTGCGGGGACATATATCTGGTTGTTGGATTGATATACAGCTGCATAATACCATCTTGATTTATGAATTGGAGTGAGTAGTGGAGCACCGATATTTTATTGATTGTATTATGTTGTATATTGTATTGAATTTTTATATTGTTTTTATTGTTTTATTAGGCATTTGTGCCCTTGTTAGCCGCCCTGAGCCTTCGGGGAGGGCGGGATACAAATCTAAAGAATAAATAAATAAATAAATGTTTAAGTGATAGGCACTCACAAGAGCTCAGAGATGTACTTCACCCTTGCAAAAATGTATAGAAAATAGAAGGAATTGTTTATATGGTGCTAATTACAAACATTTGTTGACTATTTCTGATAGAAAGAAAAAAAGTCTGGACAAACCTTTATAACCACAGGAAAACAAAGTAAAAAAAAAGTACTTGAAGTTTAGAAAATAGGATGTATTATGGAAGTCCAAAATTAAAAACACCTTAATCCATAATACAGCAAATATTAAAACATTTTGCACATGCCATGACCAGTGTTCCCTCTAAGCTGAGTCAGTGTGAGCTAGCTCACAGTTTTTTAGCCTCCAACTCACACATTTTTTGTCTCAGCTCAGGAAAGAGGGCTCCAGAGCAAACTAATTTATGCAGCAGCCAAATCGTTCGCTTACAACTTTAATGCCAGTAGCTCACAAGGTAGAATTTTTGCTCACAAGAGTCCACAGCTTAGAGGGTGAGCATTGGCCATGACAACGCATAGCACATCTGAAGGATGCAGTTATCATGCACTCAAAGAGTAAAATGTACAATAGTGGCCAGTTTGCAATTGTAGATACAACAGTCATGGGCAGTCTTGGACCCCTCATTGCCATCAGATTGAGAGCTTCAACAGCTGTGGTCCAATGTATGGGCCACATTTTGGGTCAGTACATAGATGTCTGGTCACATGGTCTCCTAACAAAGTCAGGTGAGGGGCTGGCAATTATTATTAATATTTATTAAATTTATGCATTGCCCTATCCCTATTATTGTAGGGTTCTGGGTGATGTTCACAGTATTAAAAACAGTCACCAAATAAAACAACTGAACATATTAAATTACATTTTAAAAAAAGATAATAACTAGTGATCCTTAGAATTAATTATTCCCCTATTACAGACTGCCACCCACTTTGCACATGGGGAAAGAGGTCAAAATGGGCATGAAAAACTGAAGAGGGTGCCAGTCCCTGAAGCCCCTTTCCCCAGCCACAGAACCTCCGTCTTAATTGGATTCAGTTTCAACCTGCTCTGTTTCAACCAACCAACCACAGCCTTCAAGCCCACAGCCAGGTTATGCCGGGTAGAATCTGGGTGCCCATCCAATGACAGATAACTGGGTATCATCAGCATATTGATGACACTCAAGCCCAAAACCCCACACCAGTTGGGCGAGGGGGTGCATATAGATGTTAAACAACATTGGGGAGAGAAGTGCCCCCTGAGGGACCCCACATGTTAAGGGGTATCTAGAGGTCACATTCTCACCCAGCGCCACCCTCTGTCCTTGACCATGGAGAAAAGAGGTAAGCCATTGAAGGGATAGCCCTCAAACTCCAACACTGGTGATGTGTAGTCAAGAGATCATAATTGACCATGTTCAATGCTGCCGTAAGATCTACTATCAATAGCAGTGCTGACCCACCTCAATCCAACTGTCTTCGAAGATCGTCTGTCAAGGCACAAGGCAACCAACACACTCTCCAGAAGCCAGACTGGAATGGATCTAATGCCAATGTGTCATCCAGAAAACCCTGAAGCTGTTCAGCTACCACTCTCTCGATTACCTTTCCCAGGAACGATAAATTCAAAACTGGGCTGTAATTGGAAGGATCTGAAGGATCCAAAGTTGTTTTTTCCAAGAGTGATACAACCATGGCCTCCTGAAGACCCTCCAGGTAGGTCCCTGTTGCCAGGGACATGTTGACAATGGGCCCCATATCCTCTCATTGTTGGTTTTTACCAGCCACGAGGGGCATGGATCTAGGAGGCATGTGGTTGGTCTAACAGCATTCAGGATTTTGTCAACAGCAGCAGCAGAGAGCAGGTTGAAGATATCAAGGACTGAATCCAAAGGTGGCCAAAGGGCCTCCAGTTCACTTACTGTATCAATATTGGCAGGCAGTTCTCGGTGGAGTGACAGGACTTTATCTGCAAAAAGGCTCACAAATGCCTCACAGCTAATAGCCAAATTCCTACTATTTTGATTCCCTTTTGTCAGGGATGTCAAAGACCGAATAATAATAAAGAATTGTGCTGGGCATGAGCTGGTGGATGCAATGGAGGCAGAGAAGAATTTCTTCTTTGCCATTTTCACTGCCACCTCATAGGATTTCATAAGTGTCCTATAAGATGTTCCTGTGGCCTCGTCTCAAACCGGCTGCCAAATTCACTCAAGCCGTCTGAGTTCTCGTTTCATCCCCCTTAGATCTTCAGTATTATGAAAGCCCAGAGGACATCAGGGGACAACCTCATTGATGGCTTCAGAGAGACGGAGAGTCCAGTCCTCTATCAGCTCATCTAATGAGGCACTGAAAGACATTGGATCATGCAGAGCATTCTGGAAACCAATTGGATCCATTAGTCTCTGTGGGCGAGCATAAATTAGCTTGCTGCCTAGACGAGGGGGGTAAGAACATCCAGCCGGGCCTTCAGAACCAAGTGGTCAGACCATGGCACTTCCTCCCTTGAAGTCAGATCCACATCTGTCCCCATACCAGAATACAAATCCAATGTGTGGCCCACTTGATGTGTGGGGTCTGACACAAATTGGGTGAACCCCAGTGCTGCCATGGAAGACACCAGGTCTGATGCCTGACTGTAGGTCGCAGCCTCATGGATGTGGGCATTGAAGTCCCCAAGAATTAAAAGTCCAACTCTTCAGAACCCCATGGACCAGATCATGCCAGGCCCTCCTGTCTTCCGTCGTCCTCTGGAGTAGGACTTGAGTGTCTCACCCTATGTTTAGATACTTAGTTTAGGCTTTTTCTCAACTCAGGAGCTCTACTGAAAATACAGGAGCTGTCCAAGTTTTTTTTTTTTTTGGTAAACCCTTGAGAAATGGCACGTGAGACAAATTAACTTTCAAAAGCAGAATGAAGATTTTATTAAACAGTCAGGGATTATATGTACAATAGAAATAGTCAAGGTTTTGAGACTGCTGAGGTTAAAAATCTTTCTAATATATATAGAGTTAAATTCTTAGAATATTCAAGAGAGTATATTTGTAGTTTTGTTTCAAAGCTTTCTATTTCTTTCTTTGAGATGTACTTTGTTTAGTATAGTTCAGCACTAACAGTTCTTATTGGTGTTTCTAGATTTCCTCCTTCAGAGTTCTAGGTTTTCCTTTAGATATTACACCTTTTCATTAACTCTGAGGTGTCTAAGCTCCTCCCCTTTATCCCAGACCAGGGTTCTCTTCCCAACCCCTTTCACTGGCAGGAAATTATTTTCCTTCTCCGTAAGAAGCAATATCTCCTTTTACTATTTGGCTTATATGGGAGTTCTGTCTAACAGCCCAGACCTTCTGCCAAATCATTCTCTGGTAACCTTTGTCTGCATAAGGCTGTTCTGTAGCTTTTCTGACTGAGAATTTTAAGTTCTGCCTCAGAGCAGTTTTAATGTATTTAGACAATGGGGTTTCTCTTCTTCTCCCTGTAGAAGTACTTTTCTAACTATTGCCTGTCAGAAAACACTGAATCCCAAATGTCTCTTCCCTCAGAAGCCAAACCCTCTGGCTACTGTTTCAGGCATTAGTTTTCAGATGACCAAAAGGCAAAAGACCAATTTGCAAAAGACCTCTTTCCCCTCCAGATCAGCTGTTTTATTTTCTCTCTCAGCTGATGTGGGCCAATCAGAGAGCTAGGAGAGCAGCCAACCACCTAAGCTTTTCTCTCCAGGGAAGATTAATACTTGAACATCCCTGACTCTCTGTACCAAGCAGCATCTTTAAAAGCCTGCTTTTCTGTGCTATGCATCACACCTGCAGTGCAAGCCTGCTTTAAGGGTTTGATGCCGTCTGCAGATCAGCTTGTCATAAATAAAGTTCTCCGTTTAACCCATGACTGGTATCATGTCTTCATTCAAGGGGTGGGCGGGCAATAAGGAATATTTTAAAAATGCAGTTCACAGTCATGCACTGTAGTGGCCAAAACTATTGTCTGTCATGAACAATATGTGAATTTTTTTTAAAAAAATATAGTCTATAATAATGCAAAATGGGGGATAGTCAAGAAAAGACAGTTCACAATCATGACAGTGCTTTTGTGATTAGGATTTTCACAGGTACTTTTTGGAAGTTTGGGCAACAGTGGCTGCACAAATGAGTGGGAAGTTTGGGCCCTTCCAACCAGGTGGAGTGATCTCAGCCAAAATGCCTGCCTCATGCTGAGTAGTATTTGCTTGGAAGAGAAGAAGAGAAGAGTTTGGATTTATACCCCATCCTTCACTACCCAAAGGTGTCTCAGAGCGGTTTACAAACTCTTTTCCCTCCCCCTCCCCACAACAGACACCCTGTGAGGTCGGTGGGGCTGAGAGAGCTCTGACAGAAACGGCTCTTTTTCAAGAACAGCTCTTATCAGAGCTACGGCTTGCCCAAGGTCATCCAGCCAGGTGCAAGTGGAGGAGTGGGGAATCAAACCCGGTTCTCCCAGATCAGAGTCCGCGCACACTTAACCACTACACCAAACTGGCTCTGCTGAATTGCACCAAGAAGCCCTGCTGATTGCACCAAGTCCTGTTCTGTGTTGTTGTCTTTCGCTCGTACTTATTTATGTCCAGACAAAATGCCACTAAGTAGGTTATCTTAGTTTTGTCTTTGCTTCTCCTGCAACTCCTGCTTAGACCAGATTTCTAGATTGTCATTCCCTTACTTCAGTTTTTTTTAAACGAGGCAGTTGTTCACGTGGAATAACAATTGCGGCTTTTTGCAGACTCAGTGTGATTTGTACAGCAGGGTGTGTTGCTTGCCAACCTCCGGGTGAGACCTGGAGCCAGGTGTTTCTTCAGGTATTTTCTTATCCCAGAGTTGGTAGCTCTATTGGTGTGGATAAGGAAACAGAACAGCTGTTTTCCTGAGTCGGATTCTGGCTTACATTAATAAACTCTGGGGTGGGAAAAGAATATGCCTTATCATGTAGGTCTTCTGCTTCCTTTCATAGTCCATCTTCCCCCCATAGAGGAGGGGGAACCGAGAAGCAAAAGGCAGGCAAAGAAATCCGCCCCTTCACCTTTAAGATCTGATTACATTATCAGTGATGTAAGGATTGCAACTCCTTAACTCACTTCAACCTTGGAATTTGTTTAAAAGAAATAAAGTCAGCAGTTTTTAGCAGGGCCTTTTTTTGTAGAAAAAGCCCAGCATGAACTTATTAGCATAATAGGCCACACCCAACAGCAGAAATTCATTAGCATAGTAGGCCACACCCCCGACAGCACAGCTCCCTCCCAGGATCGGCTTCCCCAGGTGCCTCACGGCTTGTGGGGTGCCTGGGGAACCTGAGGAGGGGAGGCAGTTTAATCTGCCTTCCCTCCCTGGATCGGCTTGGCTTCCCCAGGTGCTCCGCAGCTTGTGAGACACCTGGGGAACCTGAGGGGGGGGAGGCTGTAGGTGTGGCCAACTCAGAAGCCAGCCGTAACTCCATTCCTGTGCATTCCTG
>NW_015164705.1:153704-166216 GCF_001447785.1 Gekko japonicus
TGAGGGGACCTGGCACACCTCCCCTTTCCCAGTGAATCATATAAACAAATCATATAAAGGGTTGTTATCTATTGTGGGTGGAGTTTACATTTGTCAAAATATATGGATAATTTACTTCAGAGTGGTACAAATTTGTGTTTAGTCATGCCGGCCACATGACCACGGAAAAGTCTTTGGACAGCGCTGGCTCTTCGGCTTTGAAACCCTGGAGTCGGATTCGACTGTCTTTCGAGCAAGGGAACCTTTACCTTTACCTATGTGCCTTCCTTAAGCAAATAAGTGTTCCCACATGGATTCAATACACATTGTCTATGACTTAAAGTGTGGTGACCCACAGAATCTGGCTTGAACTCACTGGAGCACTTCCATAGAAAGTACAATTCCCACCCATGAAATGACTCTCTTACCGCTCCACTCCCCCTGGAGCACAAAATGTCCCAAATGCTGCTCCTTAGGGATAGTAGATCTCCATGATAGCATTTGGAAGGAGTGGGAGGAAAATAATGTTTGTGGATGGAAATCCTTCAATCCACAGAGACGGTCTGGTAGATCCGCTGATTGGTATGATACCCACAAGTTGGGTCCAAAGACGTCCTTCCACATACAGAAGGTTTTTTTTTCCTCATGGTGGTACTGTTTCTCATCTTAAGCGAAAAACTTTCTGGGGGGAAAGGGAAATTAAATCCAAACATGCATTTCTACTTGTGCAAGATGTGGCACAAGAGCTGCTGCAATCTCTTGCACAAGCAGAACTATGAGGACTGCAACACAACGCATCTATTATACCATGGCATGAGCCCTTGCACAAGATATTGCGCAAGCGTTTGCAGAACAGCCTTGATATTTTCTTTCCACTTCTATATGATGGGAAGCAAACAAGATGTGTGCTTGTATGCATGATGAGAAGCATTATTCATACAAAAAGCTTAGATACTAGAGCTATTCTAATTGAACTGGCTTCATGGATTTGCTAGATTTCTGAAAAGCCAATGATTATAGACGCTGCAGCTTAAGATGTCCTAAAAACAGAGCTTGAAATATTACTAATTGCAATTCTGGCCAGAAAGATTCAAATAGATATATGTGCATGTGAATAAAACCTTTCTGCACATGCAGAAAGAGACTGCCAATTTCCCTGTCCTGCTGCAGCTTCATTGAATGCTGCCCTACAGGAAATGGATCCCCAGGACTGACTTTTCAAGGGCTGTGATGCTGTAGGAATACAGAAACATAAAGAATTGTGATGCATCTATGGAAGTTTATATGCAGTGCTCTGGATCAAAACCAATGTCATAGTTGCACAATATGATTTTGTGCTTATTCTAAACTAGGAGTAAGGTTCATTGTGGGAAGAAATACAACGAGCTCTAGAAGGAAGCTCCGGGTGAGTGTCCTGACTGTGGCTGGTGGAGCGGCAGAGGGAAGGGGAAAAGAGAGGCAGGCAAACCATGTTTATTGCCTTCTGCTTAGCTATAAGGCAGGGCTGTCTCAAGTCCTTTTGCTGCCCCAGGTGGGTACTATGGGAGGACAGCCTCATGGTAACAGGTATGGTCCCCTCCACCTCGACTTATGTTGATTTGGGGCTATGCAGTGGTAGCTAAGGTAGAAAAGCACCTCCTCCTATGCCATGTCTTCTGGGTTCCAAGGGTCTGGAAAGCCTGTATTATGCCTCTTATTTTACTCCTTGAAACCTGCATGATTATGCAGGGCAAGTATAAGCTCTTTCCGAAACTGTTTCCAGGTCCTTCACAGTATGAGGCTTGGGGCAGGGTCAAAGGTTTAGAGGATTTTGACATGAAACTTTACAGCTTATCAAGAATACTAGCGAAATGTAGAGCACTGTTTCACCAGAAGCCACAACGTGTACCTAGGCGAGAGTCTTCCTTTTTGGTTTTAATTTTCACCCCACTGTTTAATAGCAAACATTTACTGTACACCACCCACAGTGTATGTTGTCAGGCCCTACTGGTTTCTTATCTGCAGGGGAGGGAGTTTTGTTGAATTGAGCAAACAAACCACTTTTGTATTTTATTAATAACTTGATATCCTTTAGCCATAGGGCATAGGGCATGTTGTTCTGCAAATAGAGTGTGTTAGATTTTGGGTCAGTATTTTTGCTAATTTGGGGGGTTTCTATTGATATGAATTTCCTGTCTGTTCTTCAGACAGAAATCAATCCCTGTCTGAATCAGCCAGTGTGGTCAAGAAGGAAAGGCCTTTGCAGCCATTGATCACCAGTGAACCTCACCCTAATGACTTCTCCATCCTTTTCTCCAAAATTAAGACATTCACTACTTTTGCATTATATAAACAATACATACCACTCTTCCCTGATGAACTGTTACAGAGCCAGATTACCCAATACAGGCCCAATAAACAAGGGGAAGTGATGTAGACAAGGATTATGAGTCTTGTTGCATGTGTTTTTGGCCTATGTTGTACTTCAAATGCTGTACCATTGACTTGGTCTGAAAACATGCAACAGGGCAAATGAGATTCTGCTGCCTTCCCCACAGAGTGAGAATTTATTTAAACCAGAGAGCTTTGGAAGAATAAGTAACTTAGGCCCCGGTCACACGGGCCGGATATTGCGGGGGGGGGGGAGGCGTGGCTGTTAGCCCCGGAGCAAAATAAAGCATGATAGCCCCATCACACGGTCCTCTGAGGCCTCGTGCTTATGCTGTTAGCTGGCAATCACACGGCGATGCTGGAGCATGGCAAAGAAGCCGCGTGGCAAGCGTTTTGCGTTTGTGCGCATGCACTTACGAAAAACAACTGGTTTGTGACGGGATGTGGACGGGCACCGGATGCCACGGGATACTAGTGCTCCCACAATCAGACACCCACCCCTGCCCCACGTTTTCCAGATACTAGTGTACTTTCCACGGTACTTTTTTACTGCACATCTTCAGCAGGACGCCACAGGTTGGCCACGGGTGTGCTACGCTTCCCAGATGTTGCGGTGTGATTGCGTACCAAAAATCCGCCTGACATTCATGTCTTTAGCATGCCACCTTCTCCGTGTGATCGGGGCCTTATGTCATTATATTAAAACTTTCATTGTACTTTCACAATGACCAATCTTTTTGCATAGGTGAAAAAGAAGTGTGCTAATCAGAGACATTCTGCAAACATCAGATAGAAAAACAGTTTTCCTATCATGTTTTGAAGCCAATGTATTGAAGCATATCCGTAAAGTGCTTTGAATATGTTAATAATATATGAAATCTAGTTCCCCAGACATTAGTGGAACCAGGGAGCAGAACCCAGGGTGAGGCTGTGTAGATGGGGGGGGGGGGATGTCACCAGATTGTCAGAGACAGAGGTCATCAGGGCCAGGGGACCTTTCTAACATCCATCCAGGACCCCCTCAGAGAGAATTCACTGCCACAGGAGGTGGTGGCGGCTACAAGCATGGACGGCTTCAAAAGGGAATTAGATAAAGCATATGCAGCAGAGGTCCATCAGTGGCTATTAGCCACAAGGTATAGATAGGGACTCTGGGGCAAGTGATGCTCTGTCATCTTGGTGCTTGGGGGGGTCAACAGTGGGAGGGCTTCTAATGTCCTGGCCCCACTGGTGGACCTCCTGATGGCACTGGTATTTCTGGCCACTGTGTGATACAGAGTGTTGGACTGGATGGGCCATTGGCCTAATCCAACATTGGCATCTCTTATGATCTTATGTTAAGCCTGGGCCACTTCCAGCTTCTGAAGCCCCGAGACATAATAAGTTTTTTTAAGGATGGTGACACATGAAAACAAAATAAAGCATCAGAATCAGAATGAGAAAAGTTGCAAAACTTATCAAATGCCCCAAAAATCAACAAGTTAACTGGGAGGCCCTCTTTGAGCTTGAGGACCGGGTTACATGGACCTCCTGGCACTCCGTCTGATAGGCCCCGCATCCATCTCAACAGAATCCCCCAAACATACCCATTAGGTTTTTTTCCATGTACATGAATGGCTGCCATTATTTTAATAATTATTTTATTTAATAATTATTATTTTATTTTATTATTCAAACAAGCAATCACTATATTCTGAAGAGGTATGTATCAACAAAGTTAGACACATGGGTGTGTAGACTGGATCTAAGTAATACCAAAAAAACCCTCCCATTTTGCTAAAATGTGTGAACTTTGGGAATGTTTTCAGCTGATTTATTATACAACATGATAGGTGCCACTCTCAAGTGCAGATTGTGAAACAGTCACATAATTGCACCACCTGGCACCCTAGTCCTCATTTTCCTCTTAGTGCCTTCATTTACTCTAATTCCATTCTCAATTTTTCTTGCTGACAGAAAAATGAACAGTTATTAGGATAATCCAAGTTGCCAGGGGGAAAGGTAGTGGCTATCGTCACACAAGTCCTGCTGTGTGGAAGCCACAGATCCTGGTGGTTAAATCCCAAGATACACACTTAGAATAGTCCCTCCTCCCCTGTTCCTGCACTAATGTAGCAAAGGGCTTGTTTTATACTTGCACATTATCCAGGATTGTATTTTCTGCTTACAATTTAAAGTATAGAACTTCTGTACTTGCTCGAAATTGCATGCTTTGGAGTTAAAGGTAAAGGTTCCCTTGCTCGAAAGCCAGTCGAATCCAACTCTAGGGTTGCGGTGCTCATCGTTTCAAAGCCAAAGAGCCAGCGCTGTCCGAAGACGTTTCTGTGGTCATGTGGCCGGCATGACTAAACACCAAGGCGCACGGAATGCTTTGGAGTTACAAATGCACATTACAATCCTAAAAGGAAGGTATTTGCCTGTGTCATGTAGTCTCCCTCCATCTTGAAAATGGTTAACTTCTGCGACACTTGAACCTGCACTGATATTGCACAATGATGACTGTAGTCCTTGGATTCCCCTGGCATACATATATGTTTGCTGGGATGAGAGACAAGAGGCAGAAGCGAAAGGTTGGACAAAGACAGCATAAGAGAGAGAGGAGTCATCTGATCTGATGGATTATGCCACAAAAATACATGCAAAGGGCACAAGTTTACTGCAGCTAGACTACATACTAAAGGAGAAGAAGAAGAAGAAGAAGAAGAAGAAGAAGAAGAAGAAGAAGAGGAAGAGGAGGAGGAGGAGGAGGAGGAGGAGGAGGAGATTGGATTTATACTCCGCCCTTCACTCGGAGTCTCAGAGTGGCTTACAAACTCCTTTCCCTTCCCCTCCCCACAACAAACACCCTGTGAGATAGGTGGGGCTGAGAGAGCTCTTTCCAGAACTGCCCTTCAAGAATAATTCTTTTGTCAGAACTATGGCTTGCCCGAGGTCATCCAGCAGGTGCAAGTGAAGGAGTGGGGAATCAAACCCGGTTCTCCCAGATTAGAGTCCGCACACCTAACCACTACACCAAACTGGCTCCAATGTGGTATAGATGGACTCACTAGTGCTAAGAGCTACTTTATTCTTGAACCAGCCACACATACCACATAGAAAGCTGATTTATAATTCCATGTAATTTCATACTAGTTTGCAATGCAGTTCAGAGGTGTGTTCTATGGAAAAGAAGGCCAAAGCCAAACCTGATATGTTTGTCTAGACTGTAGCTTATTATCTTTATAGCTAATTGTGACCATAGGCCAGAGTATAAGGGAAAAAACCCAGCAAAATACAGCCATGTACAGACGGGGGGATTTGTCAGCAAAACAGAGAATTACTAGGTTTAAAGAAAAATCTGAAAAGTTTGTGTGTGGAAGAGGGGGATGGTGATGGAGATTTAAATTCCTCTCAGATTACAATGTTTGAAAAGAGAGAGAGAGCTCACAATACTGTATCATGTAATATCAGCTCCCATTTTGAGGGTTGCATAGCAACCCAAATATACAATGCCACAATGAGTAGTGGCTGCTGCAGCAGCAATCGGTGTTGTGTGGTGGTGGGGAGGATGACGATGGCAAGAAAGGGGGGGGAGCAATGGTGGTAAGGAGAAGGAGAATCAAGAAAATAGTAGTGGCAGCAGCCAGGAAGAAGTGGAGGAGGCTGACAGAGGGAGAGAGAAAAGGGGATGGTGGCAGCAGTGGCAGCCATTTTGGGGGAGAAGCTGGGGGAGAGAGAGAGAGGCAAAAGAGGTGATGATTAGGAGGTCAGGAGGCAGGAGACTGAGAGAGAAAGGAAGTGGCTATAGTGGCAGCAGCCAGGGATGAGGTCAGCGGAGAGGAGATGGTGGTGGTGGGAGGGCTGGGGAGGGAGGTGGCATGAGGACAGTGTCGCCAGCTCCTGAGTTCATAAATACCTGGAGATTTTAGGGGTGGAGCCTGAGGAGGGCGGGGTTTGGGGAGGGGAGGGACTTCAATGCGGTATAGTGCCATAGAGTCCACTTTCCAAAGTGGCCATTTTCTCCAGGTGAACTTGTTAAATAGTGGGTTCCATGGATGAGCAGGCTCGAGTCCAGTGATCAACTCAACTTTATTTGTGATTTCAGCAAGAGCAAGACAAAACCCCAGAGCCGCAGCTCTGTTAAAATAGCATGCAATTGCCACACCCAAACACACCCCACTCCCAGGCTATTTACATAACATTACTACTTGATTGGTTACTTTCAGAATCCTGGTAGGCTATTGTTCTTGGGCTCCAAGCTCAGCCACTCTCTGGTAGAACAACCCTGGAATGTTTCAGTCCCAATACATAACAGAACTGATCTCTGTTGCCTGGAGATCAATTGTAATTCCAGGAGATCTCCAGCCACCATCTGGAGGTTGGCAACCCACCGATGTTCACTGTGAAAAAATGATTCTAGTCCAGTTACAGTCCACCAATTTGCTTCTTCTTCTTTTCTTTATTTTACGTCATGCAGTGCTGCTGCTGCTTCCAAACAACTGCCATGCGACTACAGGTTTCCTGGGTAAACAATCTGTTTCCCTCAGTGCTTCGTCAGGTCGCTTTATACTTGGAGCCAATGTTCTGCGTCTCCTACTCAGAATTAACCTTCTGTTCTCCTTAGGCATCTGCTGGAGGTTGGCAATACTACATGATAAGGAAGAAGAATGGGCAAAAGCTGTGATGGAGGGAAGAAAGAAGTAAAGAAGCAGGAGCCAGCAAGGGTGGGTGGGATTTCCCCATGACCCATGAGTTATTAGCAAGTCCCCTGTTTGTATACTGTTACTTATCACATTTATATCCTACCTTTCTTCCATCATGGGACTCTGCAGTGTGCATATGGTTAAGAAGGAATCTCCCACTTGGTCAGGCCCGTAGCTACAGCGGGGCCTCTCGGGGCTGGGCCCCCAACTTGCTGGCAAGGCCCCCTGACTTCCCATCCAGCCCAGGGCATCATGGCCTTCTCCTCCTGATTAATCTGACCAGCCAGTGCCCCCTAAGAAATTTAAATGCACCCTGACTGAAAAAATCCTGGCTACGGGCCTGCACTTGGGTATTTGTTGTATTCTAGTCGCACAGTCGAGTCTGACTCTTCGCGACCCCATGGACCACATCACGCCAGGCCCTCCGGTCTTCCATTGTGCTCCGGAGTTTGCTTAATTCCATGTTCGTTGCATCTATGACACTGTCTAACCATCTCATCCTTTGCCATCCCCGTCGTCTTTGACCTTCAATCTTTCCCAGCATCAGGGTCTTCTCCAGTGAGTGCTCCCTTCTCATTGGGTGGCCAAAGTACTTGAGCTTCAGTTTCATTATCTGGCCTTCCAGGCAACAGTCAGGGTTGATTTCTTTTAGGATTGACTGATTTGATCTCCTTGCAGTCCAAGGGACTCTCAAGAGTCTTCTCCAGCACCATAGTTCAAAAGAATCTATTCTTCGGCACTCGGCCTTCCTTATAGTCCAACTCTCTCAGCCATACATGACTACTGGGAATACCATTGCTTGGTATGCACTTGGGTATAGGCAGACCCAGAACTGCTGCGTTTCAGGAAAGCTGCTGTGCCTTGCGATTATACTCTGTTTTGGGTGCAGCCCCTATATGTATATGCAACGTCTGGACTGCTTTAGGAGGGGAAAAAATGGCCTGTGGATTTGATTGTTTCCCTTCTACACTCCCTAACTTACCAGCTTGCTGAGGTTTACATTCCATGTCCTAAGTGCCTGGGTCGGAAATCTCGCCAAACTGAAGGAACTTGGTCCTTGTGGCTGCCAGTCTCTGCTGTAGGCGGGCGGGTTACAGTAGCATGAGAAATGGCTACATTCAGATACGGCACTGGGATAACAATGGCCTTTTTCAAACAGCGGACTTTAAGTCTCCCGTGTGAAGTGGAGCAAGAAATTAGACAAAACAAAATACTAAAGAGTAAGCTGTGAGGTACAAAGTAGCTGCCCCACTGGGCCCTTTTCTATAGCTGTTTTCTGTAAGACAGTGGACTCCAAGGCTGAAGGAAAGGGGCATGTTCAGCTCTACAGCTGAAAAGATTCAGATGGAGAGGCATAACGGTGACCAAATATTGTAAGGGCTGTCATAAGGAAGAGAGAAAACAACCTTTTCCCAGAGCCACTGAGGAAAAGGCAAGAGGCAATGGGTTCCAATTGCCACAGAGCATGTTTGGGCTGCTTAGCAACAAGCTCCTACTAACTCACTCATAATGGAACAGGATTGTAGTCTACTGCTATGATTAGTCTAGGTATTATCCTGGTTTTATTTGTCTTCTACCCTTGTAATTCTGCTTACTACATTGTTTATAGTACACCTAGCCTTAAGGAGCTTGCCGTTTGCCTTGCCTTTTAATTTTGTACGGTTGCATTGCGCTTTGGATGTCTGCTGCTGCAAGGAGTAAAGGTAAAGGTTTCCCTTGCTCGAAAGCCAGTCGAATCTGACTCTAGGGATGCGGTGCTCATCTCCATTTCCAAACCGAAGAGCCAGCGCTGTCCGAAGATGTTTCCGTGGTCATGTGGCCGGCATGACTAGACGCCAAGGTGCACAGAATGCTGTTACCTCCCAAACCAAAGCGGTACCTATTTATCTACTTGCAATTTCTTGCTTTCAAACTGCTAGGTTGGCAGGAGCTAGGGCCAGAGACGGGAGCTCACTCCGTCATGTGGCACTCAGGTCTCAAACTGCTGAACTACCAACCTTCCGGTTTGCAGTTCAGCATCTTAACCACTTGAGCCACCACAGCTGCAAGGAGTACATTACCTTTATTCTATAACCTGCTTTAAGTATCAGTGAGAAAGATGAGCTATAAATAAAGTAAATAAATATATGGAAACATCTAACAAGCATAAAGCAGAAGCCAGGAATAAAGCAACAACTATGCAATTAGAAGGAAAAAAAGAAGAGGAAGGATGGAAACCTATGCATACACACACTTGCAGAAGAATATTCCTCTAAGTACATAGCTAGCTGTCTACAAAGGAGAGAGATACTTCACAGGGAATGGAATTCTCCATTGACCTTGATGTTGAAATCAGCCATATATACCAGCTCAGGAAAGGCTTTCAAGTAAGTTATGTTTTACATGCATGCCTGAGACTCCCAATTCAGCCTCTGCACATGCTTCAAATTGTTACTGCTTTTATTTCAAGATGTGGAAGGTTTGCTGTTTGAAAATATTGGGTGTTTCAAAGTTGATGCCCTGAGTAGAATTGCCCCATTCCCTGTGTGTGGGAAACATGGCTAGCGACTGTTGAAGGAGGAATGGTTGTTGATAGACATGGGGGAGCATTTCCAGCAGCAGGGTTGCCAGGTCCCCATTGGTGAGTGGTGGAGAATGGGGGGGATGGGTGGCCAGATCCAGATTGGGAAACTCCTGGGGATTTGGGGGTGGAGTCTGGGGAGGACAGGGACCTCAGTGGGGTATAATGCCCCAGAGTCCACCCTCCAAAGCATCCATTTTCTCCAGGGGAACTGATCTCTGTAGCCTGGAGGTGAGCTGTAATTCCGGGGGATCCTGTTTGGAGGCTGCCATCCCTATTCAGCAATTAAGATTTGAGGCAGAGGGCCCCATTCCCTTGTTTATCTATGTGAGGTGAATTCTCCCTGCAGTCCCAGTTTGAGAAGCAGTGGTCATGGGAGATTTCATTGACCTGGATATCTGTTGGAAGTCCAGCTCTGCTAAAAATGAAAGGTCCAATAAATTCCTGACTTTTGCTGACAACTTCATTTTCCAGAAAGTGGTAAGGGAAACAAGGGGATCTGCTATCTTGGACTTGATTCTCACCAACAGGGAAGAACTGGTTGACGAGGTAAAAGTAGTGGGCATCCTGGGTAGTAGTGACTATGTAATTTCGGAATTTACAGTCCTGGGGAAGGGAAAAGCTGTACGTAGTCATACATATAGGTTGGACTTCATGAAAGCAAATTTTTGACAAACTTAAAGTTATGCTGGGTAGAATCCCATGGTCAGAAATACTTAAGGAGAAGGAAGCTCAAGAGGGGTGGGAGGCACAATCACAAATGATTTCTATGAGAAGGAAAAATTGGAGGAGCCTAAAGAAGCCAGAAACAGCCTTCTAAAGATTTGAGAAATAAAAAGACTCATTTAGGAAATGGAAGGAGGGCCTTATAACCAAGAGTGAATATAAACAGGTAACCAGTGCTTGTAGGGAGAGGGGTCTTTTCTGCACTTTTCTTTTAATCCATGTTCACCACGGTGTCCTCCAAACAATTCTGCACTAAAATTGAACTCAACCTTCTTTTTATTCCAGCCCCCCCCCCCAATTCTGCATTACCTCCCTTCAGTGATCAGCCCAGTTTCAGCCTGCTGTTGCCCTGGGTTATTTGGATGCTGTTTTGCTGTGGACTTAATTTTCCTTGAAAAATCTGGAGTGGCAGGCAAATGCGGAAGGGACAAGAAAGAGAGGAAGGGAGAGAGAGAAAGCTAAAGCTCAGTATGAGCTTAGGTTAGTGAGAGATACTGAAAACAAAAAAAATGTTCCTTGGTTATGTTCAAAGTAAAGAGCAAGGAAATGGTAGGCCTATTGAGGGGACAGTAAAGTGAAATTCTGGAGCTGTGGTGGCTCAAGTGGTTAAGACGCTGAACTGCAGGCTGGAAGGTCAGTAGTTCAACAGTTTGAGACCTGAGTGCCGCATGACAGAGTGAACTCCCATCTCTGGTTCCAGCTCCTGCCAACCTAGCAGTTCAAAAGCAAGAAATTGAAAGTAGGTAAGTAGGAATATAAACAATTAACCAGTGCTTGTAGAGAGAGTTAGAAAAGCTAACACTCAGTATGAGCTTAGGCTAGCAAGAGATACTGAAAACAACAACAACAAAGGTTATTTTATTATATTCAAAGTAAGAAGAAGCAAGGACATTGCAGGCCCACTGCAGGGACAGGACAGTGAAATCATAACAGGTAATGAAGAGAGGGCAGAACTGCTCAATTCCTACTTTTCCTCAGTCTTCCCTTGTGAGGGAAACAGTGCTCAACATGGCAAAAACAGAACACATGAGGGAAGGGAGTTGCAGCCTAGGATCGGCATAGAGGTAGTACACAAACACCTAGTTTCTTTAAATGAAACTAAGTCCTCGGGGCCAGATGAATTGCATCCAAGAACTCATGAATGTAATTTCTGAGCATTATTTTTGAGAATTCCTGGAAAACAGGTGAGGTACTAGAAGTTTGGAGGTGGGCAAATGTTGTCCCCATCTTCTAGAAGGGGAAAAAGGAGGATCCAGGTAATTATCGACCCATCATCTTGATGTCTATACCTGGGAAAGTTTTAGAACAAATCATCAAGCAGTCAGTCCTTGAGCATTTAGAAAGGATGGCTGTGATTACTAAGAGCCAGCACGGGTTTCTCAGGAACAAATCATGCCAGACTAACCTGATCTCTTTTTTTTGAGAAAGGTACTACCTTGCTGGATCAGGGGAATGCGGTGGACATAATACATCTTGAATTCAGTAAGACTTTTGATAAGGTTCCACATCATATTCTTGTTGACAAGTTGGTAAAATGCGCTTCGGATCCTACTACTCTTAGGCAGATCTATACAGGGGTCTTGTTGTAGAAAAAGAGCTGCCGGAGCTCATTAGCATAACTCATTAGCATAACTTATTTGCATATGTCACGCCCCCTGACATCACCGGAAGTGACAGAAGGCCACACCCCCTGACATCACCGGAAGTGTGTCAGAAGGCCCGGCTACTTACCCTCCTGCTTCATCCTCATTCCCAAACGGAATGAGGATCGAAGCAGAGGGCGGGGTAAAGAAGGGGGCGGGGCTTCACCACGTGACCGCCCCACCAGCCTCAGAGATCTGTCCTGGGACCTATTTTGTTCAACATTTTTATAAATTATTTGGATGAAGGAATAGAGGGAATGCTTATTAAATTTGCAGATGATACTAAATTGGGAGGGGTAGGAAATACAGTAGAAGACAGAGTCAGGGTACAGGACGATCTTGACAGGCTGGAAAACTGTGCTAAAACAAATAAAATGAATTTCAATGGCGATAAATGTAAAGTTCTGCATTTAGGTCGGAAAAATCAATGTGAGAAAGGGATCTAGGAGTTTTAGTAGACCATACGCTGAACATGAGTGAACAGTCTGATGTGGTAGCTAAAAAGGCGAATGCAATTTTGGGCTGTATCGAGAGAAGTATAGTGTCCAGATC
>NW_015164705.1:167205-167359 GCF_001447785.1 Gekko japonicus
CAAAGTGATGGTATCACTTTACTCTCCTCTTGTTAGACCTCACCTAGAGTATTGTGTTCAGACAAGCTGGAACATGTCCAGCAGAGGCAACGAAGATGGTGAGGGGTCTGGAGACCAAGTCCTATGAGGAAAGATTGAAGGAACTGGGTATGTT
>NW_015164705.1:167888-179295 GCF_001447785.1 Gekko japonicus
TGTGCAGGGGGGTTGGACTAGATGACCCTGGTGGTCCCTTCCAACTCTATGATTCTATTATTCCATTCAGTGTTTGCAGGGCTTTTTAATATGTAAAAATGTGCTGGTTCTCATATATAAGGTAGCACTGATTTCTACCAATCCCCCCCGACTTGCATAAGGCACCCCACCCCCCAATGTGGTGGTACCAGTGAGTACCACCACAAACAAGCCCTGTTTGTGTCCTGAATACCTGTAGGGCATTTAGCAATATTTTATAACAATATTTTAATCCTTGGCTGTTTGTGCAAAATACTCCTATTTTGCGAAAAAACTGCTTTTTCTTTAGCATTGACATCATTATTTAGCACACATTCCCCAGCCCACAAGCGTGCCTGACATGAGTCCAGCAAGATGGTGCCTTTGCTGCACACCCTGTCATCTGAGGTATGGATATTCTGAGTTCATAGAGAAGTCAGAGAAGCTGTGATTGGCTGCAGGTTTGGTTGATCATTCTAATAATTCTAACTGTGGCTGTGTAGGCATGTTGAGAGATAGGGGCATTTTTAAAAAATCCCATTGGCTTCAATGAAGTGTTTATTCTTAGGGTAGCTTTTTTGCCAACATAATGATTATTTTATGATTATTTTATTATTTATTAAATTTATATCCCACCCTCCCCACTATGGCGGGCTCAGGGGGGCTAAAAACATACATGTAAATATGTACATTAAAACTCCAATATATACTAAAAAACAACATTAGATTAAGATTACAATATAAAGCCATAACGACGCAACACACAACTATAATACAAGATGGCGACATTCTGTCATCATTTGGATAGCCGCCTCCAGGGTCCTGCCAGGCTGTTAGTCACCCGGCTGGTGGCGGTGATGTTGATGGCGATTAGCATTAGAAATTATTGCACTGATAGGTATTAAAGCCTACCATGAAAGGTTAAAATAGGTCGAATCTGCATTTGCATTTTAAAATCAGTTTCGTGCTGCTGTGACGCCGTCTTTCTCTATGCTTGTTTGAACGTTGTTTGGAGAAGATTCTTTTAAAGCAGTGGGGAGGCGCAATAACGGTGGAGCTGCCCTGAAAGGACGATAAACACATGTGGACGTGCAAAAGTATGCTAGCACTCTTGAGGTGTGAAAACGACGCCAAATGTAGACAGGTTTTTTGAAGACGGAGTCAAAAGGCTGGAACACTGGTGGGAAAGACAAATGCAGATTCGGCCATAGACTGTAATGGAACTGAGACTGTGATTGAATAGCTGGAGAAGGTTCTTCACAGTGTTCCTTTATTTCCTTCAAGATAATGGATGGGTTTGCACGCCTTGGATTCTCATGCTGCATCAGTGCCATCCACATAACACACCTCACCATTTGTGCCCCAGGAAGGAAAATTAATCAGTATGGAAACAGAATATTTTCTGCTACATTCTTCTACAGAGATAGGGACTCTGGGGCAAGTGATGCTCTGTCATCTTGGTGCTTGGGGGGGTCAACAGTGGGAGGGCTTCTAATGTCCTGGCCCCACTGGTGGACCTCCTGATGGCACTGGTATTTCTGGCCACTGTGGGATACAGAGTGTTGGACTGGATGGGCCTTTGGCCTGATCCAACATTGGCATCTCTTATGTTCTTATGTTCTGGTGGGTATCCAATTATTCCATATACTGGCCTCCCTTGCTGAAGCTTCCATCAGGTGAAGAGCCACAGTCTGGTTTATGGCCTAGCGGCTCCAGTTTTCAAGACTCACACCTTACAGGTTTTATTGAAAATGTAACCACGGTGGTTACTGCTTACGTGATTCTTCACATATGATAAGGGACATGATGTTCTTTTGGAACATACTGACCAAGACACCCTGCTGGTGCCAGAGGAAGAAGAGCACATAGTTCAAGCCAGCAAGAGGCATCTTGCAGAGGGTAAGCAGGTGTGTGATGTCCTCCTTAACTTCATGCATATGCACCAACACAGATGAGCAGAAGGATATGTGTCATGTCCTAGGCATTAAGAAATTTGTGTGTCCTTGAAAGTCCTTGAAAGTCCTTGAAAGTGTCCTTAATTGAAAGCCTCTGTGCTGCTGTTATCAGTGTCAATGTGGTCAATGTGGTCCCATACTTCCCCCCAAAACCCCACTCACAGCCTACCTAGCTCTCCAGTGGAAAGCCAGAGCATGGAGTTTAGAACCCCCCCACACACACACCTGCCACACTTACATGATTTTCATTTGCAAAACTGCTTCAGATGACCAAATGAAAACTCAGAATTGACATGCTAACCTTGTGTCCAAGGTCCTTTCTGCACTCGGATCTCATCCCTGGTTTTATCAGAGTTCAACTCACGACACGATACCTTGCATTTATCCCTGGTTGTAACAGCATCCGTTTATCCTGGGACAAGTGTGGGGTGAAACTGGGGTGACCTCAATGTAATGTGGAAACAAAAAATACCCCGAGATAATTACAGGGGTGAGCTTACGTGTAGTGTAGAATATAAGCTCAGGGGTGAACTCGCGTGTATTGTAGAATATAAGCTCAGGGACAGGGATGAGCCGGGATTTTAGTGCAGAAAGGACCCAAGTGCCCCCCCCCCAACCCACTTACTGCCATCCTTGCTCTCCAGTGGAAGCTCTGAGTGTGGAAGTGGAGTTTAGAACCCTGCCCCCCATCTGCCATGCTGACATGTTTCTCATTTGCAAAAAATAGTTTGTTGCTACAGATGACCATGGAAAACACAAACTGGGCATGGTTATTTTCTGAACAAGTCCCCCCCACACACACACACACAGCCTACACCAAAGAAGTGATCTGCCAGCCAGGTTTAAAAATGGGTGAAACTTACAATTCTCACACAAGAGTTTGGCAGTGCTGCATTTTTCCCATCAGCTGCCCAAACCTACACGCCAAGGAAAGGTTTTGCCCAGGTGGTGTTGCAACTGTGCTGTCAAATAATACCAACATGATGCACAGCCACAAGTTAGCCACAAAAATTGCCTTCTATAAAGCACTGTGGCTTGCGATGGTGCAGCGGTAGATGTGCTGTCATACCAAAACCCAAGTGACTGCCTTAGCCAATATTGTTTCTAGTTAATTGGTATCTTAGTGGAGTGTCATATCAACAACTTTTAATATACTTCCCCCTTCTCCCCTGAGACAAAAACAGCTGCCAGCCATCCACCAGTACTAGTGCCAGCACCCCCACCAGAGGCAGAGGAGGAACATCCTAAAGGGGCTGAGGAGGAGATGGCTCCAGCAGGTCCTGTGTCCCCTGCCTCGGGTATTGGAAAAGTAATATATGCAGCATTAATAAAAGTTAGAGAAAGCAGTAGGCTTAACTTCCAGAAACTTGGCTCTAACTCAAAAAACACTCTTAATTTTATACCTTCCAGCCCCCTCCAGTGAGCCCGAAGCCTCCTGAAAGGTACGCAGACGGAGAGTGATTTCAGCAAAGAGTACTTTATTTGATCAGGAACAAGACAGCTTTGGCCGGCTCGCAGGCCGGCTTATATTCCCCGAGAAACCGCCACCCAAAACACCCCCCCACTTCCCAATAGGTTATTTACAGTGGCCAAGAGTCCCATTGGCTCTCGGCCAGGAACCTAGCCCCCTGATTGGAGCGGGCTAGGATCCGCATAGTCCATTGTCTCTTGGAGCGAAGCTCAACGTTTGTCTCTGGACTTGTCTGGACTTGTCAGGACTGGATACATTACACCTCCCCAAAGTTCTTGCCCAGGATCCACAGGGGGGATCTTTGGAGGCTCTACTCCCCTCTGTCACCTCCTTGCAAAGTGTACAAGTTACACAAGAGATATATCCAACCACTCAATTGAATTCCAGATTTATTAATAAATACTAACAGTTTTCTCTTCTCTCCTCCACGGTCCAAAGCATGAATGCTCGGCTAAGTACCATAGAGAGGAGGCAGAGGCAGATGGAGAGGAGGGTGTCAGGGCTCGCCAATGAGCTGGCAGAAATGCAGGCTGCAGTTGAGTGCCTTTCTGAGAACTAACGGGGGGGGAGTTCTTTGGTTGGAAATGTTGGGTACTAGTGGTTGTTAGTTTTGGTAGGAGAGGTGGGTATTCATTTGGTTGTTTAAAAATTGGGGAGGGTCACTCTTTATTTTGTTGATTGTTAAAATAAAAATAATTTGAAATCTTTACTGGATCTTTAAAGTCAATTTATTGCATTGTTAGAACTGAAAAGAACCTCAGTTTGGCTAGGGTTCAAAAGAAACCCATTTCTGACCAACACAGGAATGCTTCTTGCTTCCACCTTTGCTCCTCATGTCAAGTGAACCAGAGGTTACCCGGGTGCTGGATAGATGGGCTGCCAGTGGCTCATAGGACTAGACTTGATAAGGATGCGAAATAGGCAGTGCTGGAATAAAAACCTTTATTTAAATTTAAGTTGGGATATTGCACAATGTGGGTAAGACTATATGGGGAAGATCCCCAGCCCGCCAATGACGAGTCTCTTTTAGGGACTCCTCTGGGGCTCTTTTTGAAGTAGGTACTCATTTGCATATTCGGCGACACACCCCTAATGTAGCCAAACCTCCAAGAGCTTACAGTAGCCCCTGTAAGAAGAGCTCTGTAAGCTCTTGGAGGATTGGCTACATTAGGGGTGTGTCGCCTAATATGTAAAGGAGTTCCTGCTACAAAAAGAGCCCTACAAAAAGGCAGCCAAAAACAAAATTCAAATTTGGGAATTTCACTCTGGAAAAGTGCAAGTCAATACCCAAAGGGAGGAAAAATTGCAGGAAAAGTGGATCCAAAAACTGCATGGTAATAGGAGAATAAATGCAGAGCTACTCCTGGCGCAGCCAAAAGTTGTGCAGGAATTTTGACAAACATTGATGATTTAAGAACACTGATGTGGGGTGTGCCGGAACAGGCCTACTCTGGCCTGTAGGCCCTGTTCCACCTTGCCCTCCACGGTTTTCACAACACCTGGAGAGGCTTTTTTTTCTCTCTCTCTCTCTCCAGTAACCCACTACCACCACCTGAGCTTTGTAGGAATTGCCTGCTACCTTCCAAGGAATTGCTTCCCTTCCAAGTTCTGAGGTCTTGCTTCTGTGTCTTCCACTGCCCAGTGCCTGGTCACCATGGTGACAGTTTACTGCCTTGTGTGCGTCTGGAGGAATAGATACTTGCCAACTGACTACCTTCCCTCTGGTGCTCCTTTTAAAATAGCGTGTCCAAGATGGTGGAGAATCACTACCAGCATCAAAAGTTATAAAGTATTTATTAAAAATGAAATGTTCACAAGCATACTTTTAGCAAAGCACCAGATTGAGCAAGGGATCCAAAAGAAATGAGTAAAATGCAGTTCCTCTTTCGCTCCTCTATACATGACCTATCAGATGTCAAAATATGGGACAGGCTCATTAGCTTCGGAAGTTATAGATCTCTACAGAGTTTCATTACCTTGAAGCTTCCTCTAGCTCTCCAGGATTGCACATAGTTAAATGGCTGCCTCCTCCAGACCTGTTAAGAGTTTTGTCTGCTCTGATGGACTCAGCACCAAAGAGACCTCCTCCTTGCTGCAAGGAGTTTTTTTATCACCTCTCTTTCCCCCATCCACTGACCTGGTCAGCCTAGGTCAGAGACACTTTTCCTGAAAATTCCAGAATTTTACTTCCTGAAGTCTCTTTAGTATTTAATACCGCCAAATCTCTGTTCCCTGCTTGAAGGGGGGGGGGGGCCTTGACCATCCCATTATCTTTCCTGCTAGATTTATTAGCATTTGTATGAAGGTGGGCAGAGGTATGTCTGGAAAGCAACAGAACTTACTTCTGCCTCCCTGCCTGTTCTCTGCCCAGAGAGAAAGGGGGGAAAAAACTTTTAAATCTCAGAGTAAAGGTTTTGCTCATTTCAAACCTCAAAAGAAATATATGCATTTCTTCACACGGGGTTTTGGACGTGTGTGGAAATGGTCGATGTCTCACTGACTTCACAGAGGCAGACTGCGTCCCACCAATCCTACCATGCCCCTTTCTAGCTCCTATGGGTTTGCACTGGCACATCATCAGCAGGGCACGATGCTGGGATATTTCCTGTTATAAGGCATAAGGGTTGGCTTGTCAGTGTAAACAGTTTTCACAATGTGGTTCCAAAATAACCAGGAAAATCTAGCCTTACCTTTAGCATCTACAAAATGGAGGATAGCTGGCATTTGGTATTGCCAAAGCCTGGCTCTGTATATTGTGTGGATATAGCTAGAGAGCTGAACAATCTTTGATTTCATTCAGAATGCAGAAGTCATTTAGCATAAAACCCAGTAATTAATTTTTTTAACAAAAGTCTTTGAAAGCTGTCACATCAGCCAGTTCCAATTCCCAAACATTCTGTGTTTCATGCCATTGTAAGACATGAACTGGCAATCTATATAGACTTGCTCAATTTTGATGTATTTTAATTTTTTAAAACCATTTATATTTCATCCTTCCGTTCAACTTACATTTGCGAGGCTTCTTGCAACAAATGTTTAAAGCCCATGTAAGATCAGCAGCTGTCTGTGCCTACCTGACCATTTTCTGTTGAGACGTCTGCTTTGTGGAACAACCTGCATGAGGAGGTGGAAGTAGGTTTGCCCGCTCTGAGTTGGGAAATACCTGGAGATTTTGGGGGTGGAGCCTGAGCAGGGCGGGGCTTGGGGAGGGGAGGGACTTCAGTGGGGTATAATGTCATAGATTCCACCTTCCAAAGCAGCCTTCCCCCCCCCCCCAGGTAAACTGATCTCTATTGCCTGGAGATCAGTTGTAATTCCAGGAGATCTCCAGCCACCACCTGGAGGTTCATCGCCCTAATTTGGCATCACAGGTCTAATGACCTCCCTGTCCTCCCCAAACTCCACTCTATCTAGGCTCCATCCCCAAATATCCAGGAATTTCCCAACCTGGAGTTGGCAACCCTATAAGCAACACACGCTATCCAGATCAGATGGAAAAGAATTCTGTAACACACTGGAGCTGCTTTCGAGGGAAACAAGAAGATGGTCACATCTCTCCCAGAGAGTCCATGTTGGTAGTGGCTAGGCCACCCACTGTCAACTGTGGGGAATAGGTTTTCTGGAATGAGGTTAGAGGCAGGTATTGCCTCCTCTTCATTGTGCTCCGTCCTGAGTGCAATTTATCTAATTTCTCCTGTTAAAGGAGGCCATGGAGAACCAACCAGCAGGCCCATGGAATACCAGTGCTCCACCCAAAGGGTCCATTCCATGGGATACAGAGTGCATGCTTCAAGGAACTCTGCACAACTAAGAGCTTTTTTTTGCATGTTTCTGAAGCTGTTCATGAAATTGCCCTGAAACTCTTTCTTATTCATTTGAAAGACATTATGAGCGGTCTCATTAGCACTGGTGTCCAGAATATTGGTGAAGTTCCATTCTAAGGCTTAATATACTGACTGGCTCTCCTGCCTTTTCCTCCGTTTCCTGACTGAGTCAGAGCAATAAATCCCACGCAGTTCCCAGCACATGCAGCACTTATTGTAAGGGCTTGAACTCTAGTTCAAACTCTTCCTTGGAAGAAGCTGGAATCGGGCCCTAGATGAGTGGGAATACATGGTTTACAAAGGTTAACAATTTTAATGCAGTGATTGTAATCTGTTTTGCATTTTTCCTGTCACAGCCGCAGCACAACATTAACAGGTTGTTGGGGAATCTCTCACAGAGAATAACTTAGACCATTTTAGGAGAGAGATCATGGGCTTGGAAGCTGAACTGTTCAAATGTCACTTCAGCCACAAAACCACTAGCAGTGGTGGGGCTCAGCATGGAATAAGCTCGCCTACAGCAAACTAAATTTGCTCTTGATCTGAATTATGCCATCTGTAAATGGGAATAATAAATCTAGCCTACTTTACAGTCTTTCTGGAAGGGCTATGGACATAATATATATGAAATGCAATGAATAAATGGCAGGAGGAAGTAGTGATGGCAGTGGTTCTCTAAGGGGCTGGGATCATTGTGGATGTGGCAACAGAAGTGGATTGAGGGACCTGGAACCCCAAATCTGTTTTGTGAACAAGTTTGATGATTCAAATAAGAGACTGGTTCTAGATCTATTTGTTGTCACGGTTGAAGTTGCATGCATACTCTTTCCAAGTATTAGTTTCTTTTTTTTTTTAAGGATTTATTTAGAATTTTTCAGTATACATCATATCCTCGATTTACATTTATCATTCTTGTGAGTCATACATGTTCTCTTTATTCAGCCATACATAGAATTTTTTCCATCTTTTTTCAAAAATCTCTTTGCTATTACCTTTTAGTATTAAACTTAATTTATCCATTTCAGGATAGCCAAATTCTATCTAGCTCATTTTTTCCCTTATAAAATCCGATTTTTTAATCTCTGTTATATCTTGAGTTTAATTGCATTATATCCCACCAAGTGAGTTTCATCTTTTGCTTATCTAATTGCTCCGCACTTTTTAAATTATTACTTGCGTCTAATAGGTCTTCATATGTTACTTGCCACCTTTTCTCCATCAATGTCGGTAACATTTCTGCTTCAATCGGTGCTACCCATTTAGGCGTTTTTAAATAGTATTTCGATTTCATTTCTTTCCAAATTCCTATTAAGGCTCCCTTTATCGTGTGGTGTGTAAAATTTTTTGGTGTTCTACCTTCTTCGTACCAAATATATTTATGCCATCTGGATGCTAGATTATGTCCTTCAAGTTTTAACAATCTAGAATCTTCTAGTGTTATCCAGTCTTTTATCCATACTAATGCCGCTGCTTTATAGTATAGATTCCAATTTGGTACTCCAAAACCTCCCATTTCTTTTTTATCTTGCCGTTGATTCTTGGTTTTTTATTGATTCCATATAAATTTGCTACAGTCTTTGAAATATGTTGTCTTTCTTAAGATTGGTATATTTGGGGCTAAAAAGATAAATCTGGGTAAGATATTCATCTTTATGGTGGCAATTCTACCCAGCATTGATATCTTTAAAGCTTTCCACATTTCTAGATCTTTTTTAGTTTCATTAAGTAACTTATTATAATTATCTTCTATCAGCGTGATGTTCCGATCTGACATTGTAATTCCCAGATATTTAACTCTTTTAACTATTTCCATTTTTGATAGCTCTTGAATTTTTTCTTGTTGTGGTTTTGTACAATTTTTTGTTAATATATTAGTTTTCTTAAAGTTAATTTTCAGTCCTGCTACTTGCCCATAGTCTTCTATTACTTGTATTAAGGTTATAATTGATTCTGCTGGATCATCTAATATGAATACCAGATAGTCTGCATATGCTTGTAGCTTATATTCTTCACCTTTTATTCTCAATCCTTTAATTGAAGTGTTTTCCCTAAGTTGTTCTGTTAAAGTTTCTAGAGTGAAGATAAATAATAATGGTGACAAGGGACACCCTTGTCTGGTCCTTTTCTGGATTTCAATATCTTGTGTCATATCGTTATTACTTTGTATTTTTGCTAATTGTTTATTGTATATCGCTCTGATCATTGTTAAGAAGTAAGAAGCTCTTACCACAGTTCCATATTTCTAACTTTTGGAGCATAAATTCCCAGTTCACGTTATCGAACACTTTTTCTGCATCCAAAAATATTAGAGCCAATTCTTTATTTGGATGTTCTTCATATTATGAAGAACATCCTATAACATATCTTAAATACACATCCAATGATCCCCCTATACTTCAAATATATTCTATACAGCAACAAGACAATCATGCATAATTACATTTTTCTTCTAATCAATCACTGAAAAAAGTAATTTTTGGGTACATACATCCTTTAGTAATATTTTTAAGATTCAACTTGATCCTTTATGAGATTGTAATCTTTATAACTATTACATCAACCATCCTTCAAGAGCCACATTGTTCCCTCAAGGCTTGATGCTTAAAAAATTCCTACTTGTTCCAATATCTATTGCATTTCCTGTTTCTATAGTAAACATACGTCATAAGTTTTAAATTTTTATATTATTTTAGTTTTATTTTATATGTATGTATGTATGTATGTATATAAAATTTAATATTTCTATATTTTCATTGTCTACTTCCCAACAATTCAGGTCAGGATTGTCCTTAAACAAAACTAGTACACCATCTTTAATTGATTTTACTTTGGGAGAGTACTATAACATCCAATTTTCTCCACTCCTTTCTTAAGTATTTTCCATACAACATACATAACAATCCCCAAAATTTGCTTGTGGTTGTTCAGTCGCACAGTCGAGTCCAACTCTTCGCGATCCCATTTGCTATCACATGCCTAATTGTCCACTCCAACATTTAGTTAATGTTAGCTTAACCCTCTTCCATACAACTTAATTACCTTCTATAACTCTACTATCTACCTTTTCCATCATCCTTTAATTTATGTCCACTCACACTTATCACTATATTCTATAAACCAACAACACATTACTCAGGTCTATTCATTCCATTTTACACACTTTCAAAAGGCAAGAGAAAAAAAAATACATAAACATTTCATGGTAATTTAATTTGCCTTCTGTGAATCTGGAGACTCTTTTTACGTAGCAACATGTCTATGTGATTTTTCCCTTTACAGGAGTGGTAATTCATTTTCAATCTCTCCTCAGTAGCTTTCAAAAAATCATTCCTCAGTACTATTTTGTCCTTTTTAGCCTTCCAAACAAATAGTTCATGTCTTTTCCTTTTCCAGTTTTTCTTCTTATTGGGAGAAAATCTTTGCACCTTTCTTTTTATTATCTCCCTCTTCAAATAGCTCACTTTTGTTGTCTTCTTATTTCGCCTTAGTGTTGGTAAATATAACATCTCTGTACTTTCCTTTTCTTGCTGACACACGAAAGCCCCCTCTAAACTCTGTGCACATTGTTCCGGTTTTTCAGACCTCTCTATCTCCAGCTGAGGGTCATGCAAACTTGCAAATGCTTGTTCTATCCCCTTTTGTATTCCCTCCTTTAGAATCTTTAGAAATTGATCAACCGACATTTCAACCACCAAAGTATTTTAATCAATTTCATCCTCCATGTCAGTTTCCCTTGCGAGCCCCATTTTAATCACTCTGTTTACACAAGCTCATTCGGGTTTCGTAACTAAATATCATTCATTTGGAATTTCAGACTTCTTCAGCATCAGCATCAGCTATAAATCATGTCCAGTGAGAACAACCACTGTTGCCCCAAAAAAGAAAATATCACTTGACACTCAACTCCTTCCCTCTTAATTTCTAGTCGCTTTCTTTTTCAATTTTAAGTCATTAAATTCGGGGTATTTTGCCAACCTTCTTCTTTGAACTTCTTTGAACTTAAAGATATATGTACTCACAGTTCTTTTATTTTTCCTTCTGTATTGCTCTGTTGCTGTAATTGTAATCCCTGCAAATTCAAGTATAAGTAAAATGGGAGGCGGCGGCTGTGAGGAACATGGCAGCCATGTTCCCCTTCA
>NW_015164705.1:180136-194105 GCF_001447785.1 Gekko japonicus
TCGATCTATTCCCCCCCTTTTCTTTTTCGCTTATACAAATGGAGGGTTAACCTCTTCGCCTTTTTCGCTGGGGGGGGGGGAACGTTTTTAGTTCTTTTTCTCTGCATTTTGACAACTCACAGTTAAGCCGATCTTTTCTTTTTCCATTTTTGCGGATGGTCGCTTTATCACTCGGTGACGTCTGGTGGCTCCGCTAAACCCCGTTCGGGGTCGCTCACGCAGCAAGGTCCATTGGGGCAGGGCATGGCGGGAGCCTCGTTCTCCGACCTCACGGCCGAAAGAGCGACTCCCCCCTAGTGCGCCCTAAAGCGCCCCGGATCCGAGCTCCTCTCTCCTGAGGGGCTCGTTCGGGTCTCCGCTCACGCGGATTCCCTCCTCCACCGCGGGCGGGCGAGACGCCCTCGGGAGCGACCCGAGGATGCGTCCGCCATTCGCGGGAGCCAGACCGGAAGCCCTGAATATCATTTCCTCTTAATAAGTTTGTCAAAATTGAGTAAGTTTGTCTCTTCTCTCGAATTCTCCAGGGTATTTCCTTCAAAAATTTTATTTCTGCATCTTGTATTTTTACCTTTGCTGTATTTGCTTCTTTTAGTATTTTGTCCCTCATATTTTTCCTTAGAAATTTTAAGTATACCTCCGTTGGGACTTTATGTTTTCTGGTGTAGGAACTGTTTTTCCTATAGACTTGATCTATTTCCTGTTCTATTTCCTCCTCTGTTCCTACCTTCAATTGTTCTGAAATATTTTTGATCATTTCATCTTTTAACTTTTCCCCTATATTCTCCGGTACATTTTGACATCTGATTATCAAATTTGCTTTGTCCATTTCTAATCCCATCAGGGCCCCCTCAATATCATCCATTTTTGTCCTAACCTCTTGAGCCTCTAATTCCATATCTTTCATTTTATCCTCCATTTTGCTATTCGCGTTTGCTATTTTGAGTATTTCCTGCTTATTTTCTTTTATTTGTTTTTTAATTTCTTCCATTTCCATGCTAAGTTGTTGTGTTAAGTTTTGCATTTGACTTTGCATTGACACCATCTCCTGCCTTATTGGCTCGATCTCTTGCTTTATTAAGGGTGGGAGTGTCACCTCTGCAAAAGTTGTTAGGCATTCTTGTATTACTCCTTTTAGGTCCTTCATATTTATTTGTGTTGCAGTCATTATCTTTAATTGGCTTTGTACACTACCCTGCCCTGGTGATTTTATAGAGGACCTCCTTACTCCAGTAGCTCCACTACTTCCAGTGGCCATTCGTGTAATTTCAGTTAGGTTTGGTGTGTGTTTTGTTTGTTTTTTTAACTTTATGGCTTATGCCTATCCAAGTGTATTTATTTTCTTTATTTATTTGTCATGTCTCTGTCTATATGTCTACTTTCCAGTTTTATTTTTATCCTAACTCTTCTCCCTATCCACTTTACGTTCTTAACTCCTTGATTTATATTGTTACTTAATCTTTTCTTCACACTCTTCTATCAACTTCTTCCTGCTCTCTCTTATCTCTTATATTGTTCTTACCCTAAATCTTTAGTTAGGTACTCTTTCAAACTTTATATCTTTTATATCGTCCCTCAAGTCACGTTAGTATAGTCAGTTTAACACTGTCCCTTTAAACACTGTTGTTATTACTGCTCTGTCTCTTTAACTCTGCCTCTTTCTTCCTTCGGCTCTTCGGCTCCTCGGCTCTTTTCGTCCTTGCTCGTCCTTGGCTCTTTCCGTCCTTACTCGTCCTCGCTCGTTACAGCCTCGTTCCCATCGGCTTCGTCCGTCCGTCCGTCGACTCCCCGTCGGCTCCTCTGGCTCCGCCCACTCGCTCTCCCGGGCCCGCTCGGCTCTCTCCGGCTCGCTCTCCCCACACGCTCCTCCTCCAACCAACCTTCCTGCTCGTGCCTCCGACCGCTCCGATCTCTGCACCCCTCGGCCCGGCTCTGCCTCGACTGCCGACCAGTTGGTCCACCTCCGACATCTCCGATCTGCTCCTCCGACCCACCGCAATCTCCCATTCCGACAAGTGCCTGCTTCCTCGATTCAACCGCTCCTGCCAACCAGGGAGAACCACAGTGAATAAAAAAAAATATCCTCGATAACTATATTTCTTACAGCTTACAAGTTAGTAAAAACTCTTTTCCTTTAATAGCTTACATGTTTGGGTCTATGTAAATGGCCGCCTTAAAGTACTACCGCTCCTTTCCCTTCCCCCCTTAGTCACTGAGCTCCACCATTTAAGCCGCACCTATTCCCCTCTGTAATATATAGATATATATTGTAAAGGTACTTAGCTTCGGTTATTGGCTTCCTCGTGTTTCAGTTTATTCCAATTGGTGACTCTGTTGGTTCTTGCTGGCTCTGTAGGTGTGTCCCTCTGCCCGGCTTGCGTCGGGCGTCCTAAACAGTCTCTGCTCCAAAGCACCTTTGTTTTCCCAGTCAGGTTTGCCAGACCTGTCTGTTTGCAAAGAAAGCTTCTTGCTTGTGTATCTCCTCCAGAGAGTCACTATTTGAGCATTGTTTAGTTCAGTTTAAGACTGTTAGAATAGAGCTATGTGATCAGCAGCCGCTGCTCACATCTGCTCTCGTCGCGGCCCGGAACCGGAACCCCCAAGTATTAGTTTCTGAAGCCAACACTGTACTGTACAATAACACACATGTCTTCATTTTCCCCAGTTTCAAGTGCTTCCAGGATGATGCATGAATAGATGCCAGTGGTTTCCTTCAGTTCATCCTTAAACTAATATCACACTGATGTGAAGTTTTGTCTAACTGGATAATTTAGTCTCCTGTTCAAGAAAAGAAATTATATCATAACTAGGAAAAAGGTTCGTTGTGGAAATAAATACAACGGTCTCTAGAAAGAGGCTCTGGGCGGGTGCCCCGGCCTTGGACACTCAGTGTCAATTTGCCGTGGCGACCTCAGCATGGTATAATGACACTGAGTCCACTTTCTCCAGAGGAACTGATCTCTGCTACCTAAAGAATTTTGAGTGATCTCCAGCCCTCACCTGGAGATTGGCAACAATGGTTCCCCAGAAGGGAATGGTTGGTTTGGAGGGTGGAGTCTATGGCTTTGTACCTGTCTGAGGTCCCACACCTCCTGAAACCTCACCCTCTCCAGGCTCCATCCCTCACATCTCCAGGAATTTCCCACCTGGAGTTGGCAACCCTATCTTCTTCCCAGCCAATCATCATCCTACCTTTATTTCCCCCTCACTCTTCAGCTTTCCACCCCCCAAACACCTGCAGCTTCTCTCATGTTCTGAAGCCCTGAGTGCTGTCACATTGGCTGTCATACGAGGGCCACCTCAGCAGCATATAAGGATACAGAGCCCACCATTTTCTCCAGGGGAACTGATCTCTGCCATCTGGAAAGCAGTTGTAATTCTGAGTGATCTCCAGCCCTCACCTGGAGATTGGACATATTTTACCTCAGAACAGCAAACTGTTTAGAATGTTAGAGGCAAAAGTCATTCAAGTCACATATGCAAATGACCTCTGTGTTCCGAGGCAAAGGCCAATGAGGCTGCATATGCAAACAACCTCTGTGTTCTGATTGGCTATGGGGAGGAGGAATAGCAAACTGTTTAGAATGTTGGAGGCAATGCAGCCAGTGGATAGGGACAGATTCTGAGTGACACATCAGGGCACCAACCAATTCCGGAGCATGTGGAATGTTCTAGAGAAGTGCCACCACCATTTGGCTTTTATATATAAGGGAGATATTGTTTGGTTCCTATCTTGCAGTACAAGTAGAAAGGAGGTATGAGCAACACAGAGAAAAATATTTACATTTCCCAAATACATGATTCATCAGAAAATGTTTGCTTAGCTTTAAGGACAATGGATACAATGCATAGCTATTAAATGCAAAAGGAAGTTTGCCTGTCATTTCAGAAGGATGTGGATATGAGCTACTGCATGCAACCAAGATTACAGGCACATTCCAAAGTTCTCAGTGTATAAATCCCAAAGATTATGCTGGAGAGAGTGAAGAACATATTTAAATTGCATTGCCACCCTTGCCACCCAAGATGGTCACAATTTGCCTTCACGTTACTTCAACACTTGAACAGAAGGGGGGGCATCCTGCGTGTCCAGCCGTGAGTTTGCAGCCTGAAGGGGAGGCAAGTGGGAGGATTTCCCCTTTCCCCTTGATGCAGGTCTCATCAAAAGGCAAGAGGAAAGAGGGTGGCATCCTGTGCACCCAGCCATTGGTTGGCCCAAAGGGGAGGTGAGCAGGAGGGCTCCCCCCGGAGGGTTCCCCCTGCCCCTTGATGCAGGTCTCATCAAAAGGCAAGAGGGGAGGGGGCCATCCCGCATGCCCAGCCATGAGCTTGTGGCCTGAAGGGGAGGTGAGCAGAAGGGTTCCCCCCATCCCACACACCCAGCTGTGAGTTTGTGGCGTGAAGGGAAGGTGAGTGGGAGGGTTTCCCCCCTTCCATTGATGCAGGTCCCATCGAAAGGCAAGAAGGGAGGAGGGCCATCTGGTGGATGTCTAGACTATTCATACTTAACAAGAGGTGGGGTGGGAGGAAGAACATAAAAGAATCTGCATCAAGTTGTCTACTTACTGTTCACCGTGGATTGGTGGCAGGGAGGAGGCCACTGTGTGACAGAGTGTTGGACTAGATGGGCCATTGGCTTGATCCAACATTGGCTTCTCTTATGTTCCTAGGAGCAAATGGTCTGGTGCAAAACCAAATCCAAAAAAAGACCTGGGGCATTAGATGGCAATAAAACAATGCAGAGGTCAAAACTGAACCAATGCACAAGGAGACCGGGAGCAGCATGCAATGCAGAAGGAAATTTGTGTTGCAGTGTTGGATTGGTGATACAACAGCAGGAAAGACGAGTGCAGAATCACCCATAGTATTCAGGAAACAAAGCTTTATAGCATTTGTAAAGGCAGAATTTTGTGTCCAAACAATCTTCAGTCAGCCCTGTCATCAGTCTGAAAAATGTGTTAAAAGGAGGGGGAAGGCTTTGGAAGGCAGCCAAAAGCAATGGCAAATACATTTTTTAAAAAAACTAGTAAATGGCTTTCTAGAAATACAATGCATAGTGGGTTGGATCCCATCTAAATTGTGTGCAGAGAAGTGTGACTTTCCTGCCCCCCCCCCCTTGCGGCAGCCTGAAACACCCTCCCAAATGGTGGTCCTGGGGGAGGGACTCCTGGGAGCAGAATGAGAAGAATGAGTTGGACGGCAGCCACAAATGGAAGAAATTGACAAAAATTGTGCACCTTTCTGGATTTTTTCTATGGGATCTAACCCAGTGTGGCGGGTTTTTCATGTCCATTTTCAAAAGAGATTTTTAACTGCAGCATCTATGACAACCCTTAGGCATCAATAACCTGGTTTACAATTCCATATTTTATAAGTAAAATGACATATCCTCTAGATGTGCTACTTGTTTTGCCAAAAGTTGTGGTGAAGGGCCACACTATCCATAATTTGCCAGACTAAATGATAGACTTTCTCCTCTTAGTGACAGCACTCCCATTGCCGTCATAAACAGAATTACACCCTTTAAAATCCATTGAAGTCAACAGGCTTAGGAGGGTGGATCTCTGCTTAGGATGACAATGCAAGATAAGGAAGCAGTGGCAATATCTGACCTACTAGCCACCTGTCAGCTAGCTGCCATATCTGTGTAGTCTACCCTTCCCTCTTCCCGCCTTGCTTGCAGCTCAGCAGCTTGCCGTAAACATGCCAGGGAGCCGTGGGAGCTAGACGCCGTTATCAGTCTGGCCTTGTGCAATAGGGAGGGCTTGGGGTCCACATTTGGAGTGAATTTTTCTGCTCTCAGGAAACGATGGGACTCTCCCGCTCATTATGTAATCACCCGCCGGGAGTCTTCCTGCCCGCGCGTTCGAAGTTCATTTGCTTAGCTAATTGCCTTGCCCAGCTATATGTATTGGGATGTTCCCGCCTTCTAGTTATTCCTAACAATAATCCTGTGGACATGGTACCAGTCTTGTACACTAATAAACATAACGCTTCTTGAGAAATGTGTGTGAAGAGTTACTTGCTGCGGAACCTGACACGACTTGCACTACCAGGAAGTAAGGAAGAGAGGCAGTGGTGTAAATGGTTAAGGTTTCCAGTAAATTGTGCTGGCCAGTGGTATAACTGGGTGCTCAGTGTATGGGTATCAGCACTATTATGAAAGGACAGCTCATCTTTACATGCTAGCCCTGTAGCCCATTCACAAGTAAAAGCTCTTTATCTGGCATCCTCTGCATCAGTCTATGGATCAAGTACATCTCCTTGTAGTAAATGACCAAGTAAGGAACACTGCTACTCTTTATGCCATGGCCATCAACAGAACTGGGTTTTCCAACTGCTGATGTGCAGGGCATGTTTTGTGGTCCAGTTGTAGGTATCAGTCATCCGGGCTGTGGCTGTGTATAAAAACATCTTTCGGTTAATAGAATATAGGGATCCTGCTGGATTTGTGGATCTTTTCCAAACCATAGTTTGCAAATGGGGATGGGCACAAACTGGGAAAATGAGGTTCCGTTCATGGTTCATAGCATGTCTGGTTTGCGAACCATGAACCATCAGAAACTTTAGCCGCCAAATGAACTAGTTCCGTTTGTGAGGTTTGTGAGGCAGTAGAACACCCCCATGTGCTAGAAATGCTGAACTCACAGGGGATCTCTGGATGACTCTCCTACCTGCCCTCCAAGTTTGGTGAGTATTGGATTTACAGGGTCTGACCTATGCCCCCCCAAAGAACTGGATTTGCTTTCTGGGGAAATAGCAGGTGCAGGTTCAGGAGTGTATAGAATGGATCCTGTGCAAACTAGAGACATCAAAGTACCTGGGGACCTCCCCCGGATGCTCCTCTACATGCCCTCCAAGTTCTGCCCCCCTGTTGCTTTGAAGTTTGGTAAAAAAATTAATTGAGCAGAGACAGTCTGTCTGGAAATATATCCATTCATGAACAACCATTAACTGCTTGAAAGTTCATGAAAATTTCATACCAGTTCACCTGCCACGAACATGAGTGCGCAAACCATGAACCGGACAAAATTCATCACAAAACTTAGTTCATGAGCTGGTTTGTGCAAACACAATAGCAGCATTTATCTCCCTCAAATACATAAAGACATGTAGTTCTTTTGGGAAGAAAAGTGACTTTCATGCTTTTCTACTTAATTTGGAAATGATAAGACATAAAGGCTGTGGTCAGATGACAGGCTTGGCGCGGTCTGGCTGTGTCTCTATTTTATTCGGTGTTATTTGTTCTCTTAATTTCATATTCCCTCCCTTTCATCTCTTTAATCATATTTATTTCCTTATATCTCTTAATACACTACAGTCATCATATTTCTTTAAGTTTGCCCATGTTTATTCCTTTCAAACACTTTTTCAATCATTGTTCTCTTTTTCTAGTTCCTTTACATAATTATATTACCCTTACCCAATTGTCATTGCTATAAATTTCTGTATGAGTTCAAGAAATACCTTGAAATAAAAATATAAATAGGAATATCAATCTTAACAATCATATCAGAATTAGCTGTATACACCTTTTTTGATGATCATTATTAAATGCTGTTTCCCTTTGTATACTTTAAACTTTAAATCCAGCATTTGCCAGTTCGAATCGCCTGTCTCCCATTTCATGTTTCTAATGGTTGTATTGGTTTCCTTTAATCCCCAAATCCATCTCCTCTTAACCTGTCTATTTGTTCTTTTATACAATCTCTTTTGAGATGCTCTTCTTGTCCGTTTCAACTTTCCCAAATGTCTTGCTACATCTTTTAAAACTTTCTTTTGCTTCTTTTTACATCCCATTTTTTTCTAGTTGGAGAAGAGGTATTCTGTAGTTCTCTCACTTGGAGATAATTCTGCTCCTCCTCCGAGTTCTGTGAGGGCTGTAAATATTCTTCCTCATTTTGCAGGACTGTCTGGGGGATTCCCAAATAAGACTTTGAAAGCCATTGCCACCGCTTGATGGATTTCATCACAGAGTATTTTACGAAATTGTTCCAGAGTGAGAGTCCCAATTTCTTTATTTTCAAAGTCATCTGCTTCCTCCACTTTAATTGTTACAACCTCCTCACTCTCCACTACCGACGCCATTTCCTAGTTCTGTTATGCCGTTTAAATCAGTGCTTATACTTCCTTTATCTTCTCCTTCCTTACAGGGTATTCTCATAACACGCCAACTCACTTTTAACGTGTATCAGATACATCCAAATTTCTTTCCCCCAACAAAAAATTTCTGTATTTTTTTTCACTCCCGTATTCTTCTTAGCCTTTTTAGCTCCTTATCTTTTCACAGCCGATTTCTCTCTCAAGCTGGAGCATGTCCATTTAGGATTGCAAAATAAGGGTCTTTACTTTTAAAGATGAAAGTACATGTACTCCTTCCTATTTGTTGCTACATTATAATCCAGAAAAAATATTTTAAAAAGGCGGAGGTCGCGGCTCTGACAAGCATGGACACCATGTTTGTCACCGTTCCTCATTCTTGCTTAAGGAAAGTCTCTAGTATACCCCTCCGCTGCCGCTTTGGGGGTAACCAGATGATTCCCTTGCTGCCCGTCTTCCCTCCGAGAAGTCGGGTGAGGTCCACAGAGGTCCACAGAACCTCAGGACCCCAAAAAGAGACGTGGAAGGACGTGAGCGGTCGGGAGCTCCCGTACACCACCCACGTCATCACGCCATTCCACCAGAACACCCAGCGCTATCTACTGATGGACAACTGCCAGGACAAGGCCCCATGTGATCTGGACGGGGTGTTACAGGCTGTGGCTGGATGGTCTCAACAGAGCTGACTGAAGCTAAATCCATCTAAGACAGAGGTCCTGTACTTGAGTCATGGGGGATTGAATGAAGGAAACAGGCTCCCAACCTTCGATGGGGCACCACTGGTGCCAAAGTTGAGGGTGAAGAGTCTGGGGGTGCACCTGGATGCCTCCCTTTCTATGGAGGCCCAGGTCACTGCCACTGACAGGTAAGCCTTTTTTCATTTGAGGCAGATCAGGCAGTTGACCCCTTATCTCACCCCACGAGACCTAGCTACAGTGACCCATGCAATGGTCACTTCCAGACTGGACTATTGTAACTCTCTCTATGTGGGGCTGCCCTTGACCCTGCTCTGGAAGTTGACGCTAGTGCAGAACTGCACTGGCTGTCTATTGAATTCCAAATCCGTTTCAATTTGCTGGTACTTGCCTTTAAAGCCCTATACAGCCAGGGGCCAGCATACCTTCAAGTGCCTTTCCCCATATGAGCCCCAGAGAACACCGAGGTCTATGAATCAACATCTTCTAGCAGTCTCTGGCTCCAGGGATGTCCAACTAGCCTCAACCAGGGCCAGGGCTTTCTCGACCCTGGCCCCCACCTGGTGGAATGAGCTCCCAACAGAAATCAGGGCCCTGCAGGATCTATTACAGTTCCGCAGGGCCTGCAAGACGGAGCTCTTCCACCAGGCCTTTGGTTGAGGCAGTGGACGTCCCTTTTCCTTCCTGGCTATCTCCCCTCCAGTGGCCTGGTTTTTAACATCGGTACTGCTGAATCGACATTGTTGGCCTGGATTTTAATATCAGTATTGCTGAATTGACATCAGAACTAGCTTGTTTGCACAGTATTTTATTGTTTTACTGTTTTAATTGTTATTTAATTGTAATCTTAATGGTATTGTATTGATATTGTTGTGAAACACCCTGATCCTGTCTGTGGGGAGGGTGGTATATAAATCAAATAAATAAATCAAATAAAAATTCACTTTGCTGGTTCTTACCTATAAGGCTCTAAATGGCTTGACTGCCTCTTCTCATACTCTTCAGCCTGCCAGTGAAGGTCATAAGCCCAGCTCTCTGTGCCCCATCTTCAGAGGTGAGGTAGGGTGGCAACCAGAGAAATGGCATTTTCAGCAGTGGCACCTTGCCTGTGGATTTTTTCCTTGAGGCTCAGCTGGTGCCTACCTTACTCACAAAACATAACTCTTTATGCAGGCTTTTAACTAAAGGTTCATCCCTCTTGGGTCTCTAATGGTCAGCTCCTAGCCTGCATATAGTTTTACCATCATTGTTTTAGACTACTCTTTTAAGTGCTTGTATCCTCTGGCTTGCTTTTCTCTCCTGCATTTATTGCTATAAATGTTATTGTTTTGATTTTTTTTTAAATAGGATTTTTGAAAATTGTTTTTACTTCTTTTCTAATTGTGAGCAGCCTTGAGCAAGTCAGAGAGGCCACCTACAAATGTTCTAAATAAATAATAGCTAATTATTCTAGTGGTCATCTCTTCTTCTGCTGCCAATAAATTCCACAGATTAATTATGCTTTTTGTTACGTATTTATCCCGTTTCTCTTAAATCAACATCAGTTTCATTGTGTTACCCTAAATTCTTTTATTTTAGACAAATAAGTAATTTTCTATATTCATTCAGTATATACTACTTGTAGTGTTTTAAACCTCCAGTTTTACCTAAGCAAAAAACTTGTACTATTTATGGAAAATGTCTTGTTTACTCATTCCGTTATTTTAGGTTCTATTTTTGCTTATTTCCCCCCAATACCTTCTCAACAGACACCATATTTTAAATAGGAATTTGTAATGGATTATGAGAACACTTATAAGCCAATCTACTCAGAAGTAAGTACCATTTTATTCAATGAGGCTTACTCTCCAGAAAGTGTTCTTAAGATTTCACCCACTAACTGAGTAAACTACAGACTGAGCTAAAATTAGGAATGATTTTGAGAAAGCATCACTGAGAATATCCAGCAACATCAAATCAAGTTACCACATATAACTGAGGGCTAAATAAAATTACACTTTATCTGGCACTACTTGGAACAAGCTTATAATTCATCAAACCATGCAACTAAAATGAAGTAACAGTTTGGAGTCTACAGTGGATAAGTTTAAACTGAACCAAATAAACAAGTGAATTATGGTGAATTTTCCATCTGGATCTAGTGGTGGGCCAGTCTGAAATGCTTGCTAGTACATGTGTGTCCAAGTCTGTTCCTAAAGAAGATGTTGTTGTATTCTTGGTGCATGAATGAAGATGATGTCCAAGTCTGTTCCTAAAGAAGATGTTGTATTCTTGGTACATGAATGAAGATGAAGTTAGCAGGCAGGTGTTTCGGCTTATTTATTTCAGATCTATTTCAAATATGGTGGAATACCAAATTCCACCAGACAAATGTCAGGACGGACGATTGGTGTCCATATCTTAAATGGGAAAGATATAATAATACTTTTACATGCCAAAGAACAGCAGACTTTTCTGAATCTTAAGAGGCATCTGTAGAATGTATGAAGTTGCCTTGTACAGTCAAACTGTTTGTCCCCCTGGCCCAAAAGTGTCTAGTGGTAGTGGTTCCCTGAAGGCTCAAGAAGAAACCTTTGCTAGCTGGCTGCTTGAGATCATTTAACTGGAAAAAGCAGAACATGCCATAGTATGGCCCTTTTTCTTGATAAGGAATTACATATAGGTTAAATGCTGTCTCACACAACATCGCCTTTCTTGGGAATGTAGAGAATATGCTCACTAAATAGGATCCAGAATCAGAATATTAAATAGAACCCTAGGAATTTTTGCTCTGTTTTCTCAATTTGTTTCCAAATATCTATGCATATGATAATTTATCTGGAGCATTAAGACCAGTCTAAATGTTTGATTTGTTAGACCTTCCACCCTGGAGAATTATAATCATTTGCTTTATATCCACTGACATCTCCAGTCTAGTGAGCTCAACAAGTCTTTTTTTTTTTCGCAGAGAAATTTGGAACCATATGTTTTGAAAATCTTCTTTTCTATTAATGTTAATTCAGCCCAGTGGCCCCAAACAGGTGCTGAGAGTTTATGTTTAAACAACTGATGGAAAGCTACCCACTTAACAGGATATGTTTTGAAAATGGCAATTTGTACGATTACAAAAGGGAGTAAAGATTGTTTTAATGTGGAAAGAATCCAGGAAAAGGCCCTCTGGGAAGAAACAGTACCATTCCAAAGGAAAGTTAAGATTCGGATCAAAGTTAGGATGTGACCGAATGGGGAGAAAAGGTACAAAGCACCTCTTTATGGTCTTTTGTATCATGCAGAACAGGACTCTTGAGCAGAAGCCTTAATGAAATGTCATCTTTCCACCAGATGGAAGTAAGTGACAACTACTCTAAGCTGTCAAGCAGCCTTCCCCCCCCCCCATAACAACATGTCTGTCACACATCCCCAGCCAATGCTTAGAATAACCCATTTAAAACTCAATTGCACAACAGAATCCCTTGTGCAGGAGGCAGAAGTGCTCACATTGATTTTTAGAAGATATGGTTTACTGAGAGACGTGACACTTTTTGAGATTCAAATCCCTACTAACGGCGATAAGAATTTATTGAGTGATTTATACCAAATAGCTCTAGATCTGGAAAGGGGCTTTTAAAACTTATAAGCATACATGGGAAAGACATCTAGCTATTACTATTTAACAGGAAATTCGGAGTTGGTTAGCTGGGCATGCCAAAGTTTGTATAAATGAGCAGAGCAACATATTCAGTGAATTGGATCTCTGTTGTTGTTGTTTTTTACTTACGTTTTTTATTGAGTTTATCTATCAGTCCACGAACACACATTCATTATCCATCTTATTGATATACTCATTTTCCATTTTTAAAAATCATAATAACCAAACGACAAAAAAAATTCACCTGAGGTTACTATTCCAACAGCCTGAAATTTCTACTCTCATTTAATCCCTCTTCTTTTCATATGCCCCTATCTTACTCGTTTATAATTCCCGTCCAACTTCCCCATAGCTTATAGTTAATCATAATTCAACTCATGATCTACAGTTCATTTCTATCTCAGTTACCACTATTATTCTCTCAGTCTTCTTCTGTACCTGAGAAGAAAAGTTGAATGGGTTGCCTCCGATTATGGGTGCTATAGAGAACAACTCTACAGCGAGAGGTGATCCTCCTCTCTCCCTGTATTCGGAGGTCTTGGGGGGGGGCACACTCTTCGCCTCCTTGCTATACCCTATTGGATCTCTGTTGATAGAAGGGATTTCTGTCTGCAATGTGGGACTTCCTTGATTTTTCCCTCTTGCTGTAGCCCAAAATGTCCCCTGAAATGCTGCTCCTAAGTGGTGCCCCCCACAAGAACATGTGGGGGTAGTCAGAGATCTACAGCAGAAGGGGGGCAGGGGAAAATACAGAACCTCATACCCTCATTAGCAGAAATTTTCCAAAGGATCCAATCCAGTGTCATTGGTATCTCTACCTAGCTTGGTTAAACAATGTATAGATTATGCATGATGATGTTGTCATAATCATAGCAATTCATGAGCAGTGTGCTGTCCAGAGACCAGAAGATATTGGAAAATTGAGGTAGCTAAAGGAAATGGCCACCCACCCACCCCAATGAGAAAGCCAGTGCACTCATCTAAAAAAGTTCAGGTTTTAGGGGTGTGTTGAATATTGCATATGATTAAATACTAAATAAGTATTAAGAGTCAAAGAAGAATGATAAACAATTTGTTATGCTACAAACTGAGTTTGTTTTAATGTGCCACGATGCCAAAATACAAGGGGATGGACAAGCATATGTGTTGTTACAGCCCTTGGGTTGGAACTCAATGATAATTCTTGCCAGTGCTTCCATCTCTTCCGTTCCTGCTTCAGCTCGCTGATCTTCCCAAGTATCTGCTCTTGTGGGGACAGGAGACATCAGGAAGCGCATGAGGGGCAAATCAGAGTTTTGTAGAAGGAGGAAGGAATCCGTGAAATTAATCCTTCCTTCCATTATCAGAAATTATCATTGGAATCCAGCTGACCATAATAATTAGACATTTATACAGTTTCATTACTATAATATTTTTTCTGGCTGGGATTTTTAATAATCATAAAAGCAGCAGACAATGCAAGTTCTTTTCCTATTCACTCTGATATTTAGCCTTTACTTTGTTGTTGTTCAGTCGCACAGTTCAGTCCGACTCTTCGCGACCCCATGGA
>NW_015164705.1:194178-216235 GCF_001447785.1 Gekko japonicus
AGAGGTGGCACTCAGAGCCCTCTCTGTGGGCACGCGTGCCATCGCCCCAGCCAGGCCCAGACCATCATTAAAGTATCAAATTCTCTGCCAAATAATTTTAAGTAAATGAAAGCATTTGGGGTTGCTTTCCTTACTTTGTTTGGATCATCTTAAGTTAATGTAGAAATAAAGTTTCTAAAGTAAAACCTCAGTATTCAGGTTAAATTGCTGTGTTGTCACTCTGCCATAAATAAGTGGGTTTTGGGTCACAGTTTGGGCACTTGGTCTCTAAAAGGTTCGCCATCACTGCTCTAGGTTCTGATTAGATCATGTCCACAAACCTTCTAATATAGAAGTTCTCAGACTTTTTGAAGTGGGACCCACTTTTAAGCATGCTTGATTGTTCCAGGCCCACTTGGAGAATCCTTTCCCTCTACTCAAAAGAGCATGCAAGAATCTCATATCAGTTAAAAATGAATAGTTTTGTAGCTTGTTTTTCAATAGGTGTCAATAGCCTATACAAAGATCTCATGGGGACTGAGCACAAAATGTAGAGGCAAACCCAATTTCCCCATTAAATATATACTCATAGGCTCTGCAATTAGTTCTGCTTTCTGGAGGAGTGTGTTGTCCAACTCTCAGATTCATAAAAGTGCGAATGAAACAATATTTTATATTTTTAGGCACATAAAAACATTACATGTACATATAAAGATGTAGTGTGTGAGGTGGTTCCCACTGCCTTGGTTGAAGAAGCAGAATTCTGTAGGAAAGATGAAGGACCGGGAAGCAGAGTGCCTTGACACACAAGAGAGGGAAGCCAAGACAAGGCAGGAAATGTCACCTGCTTGCATTGGTGGGCCAGTTCAGGAGAGAATGAAGGGTAGGTGCAGTGCGGGTGTCAGCATACTCTCAGGTGGGCCCACCTGTTGGGCCCCAGGGCCTCTGGCAGGGCCCACTACTGCCAACCCCCACCACATTTTTTTTGCCTGCTCACATGTGAGTGCTTTGCCACCCATGCATCCAGCTGCACACTGCCCAGTGCCATCAGGGAAAGGGCTGTGGGCAGTGCAGATGGCTTGACGTGGGAAGTGGGAAGGCCTGTGAACAGGGCAAGGAGGGTTCCACAGGCAGGTAGTGAGATTTATAAGGTGAGTGGGTGAGAAAGGGGGCTCCTGGGAACTCTCTGTCCAGCCCCCCCCAAAAAAATCTGGAACTGGCTCTGGGTAGATGTCCTGAGTAAATCCTAGCCAGAACTGATCATTCTATCACATTTGTACCCCACCCTTCCTCCAAAAGACCTCAGGGCAGTGTATACGGGTCTTGAGTCTTCATTTTACCCCTCACCAACCATATGAGGTAGGTTGAGCAGAGAGGGAGGGAGAGACCAGCCCCCTTGCCTGACTTCAGCTAAGATGTGGCCACTAGTGGTGTAGGTCTGGACATAGGCTACCATGCCCAGTGCCTCCCACATGTCACCTCTATGAGAGCTGGAATCCACTCTGGGATCCAACCCACAATTTCACTGTTCTGGGGTGCTGTTTCTCATATTGCACTCTACTCATCTGAACCATTTCTGTTTTAAAGTAATGCACCAATCTCTTAAACTTTGTAATGTGCTCTAAAAGATGTGCATGGATAGAGCCAATAACAGCTAGGAAATAGATTTAACTCAGGGAAAGGTGAACTTCTGATTTTTTCCCCCCGTTTTGCTCCTACCCAGACTGTTTCAATTGAACAGACACAGCATTAGCAATGTAGCCATAACTTCTTGATAGTAGTACAATGAAATGCCCCAAGGTTGTTTGATACAGCTCTGTTAAGATGATTAGCTGCATTTTCCAAACATCAGTACAAAGCATCTGACTTCTCATGATGTTTGGTATATTTTTTGTTGGGTTTTTGCCATGTGAATCTGGTCTGGCAAGTTTCTACCATATCTCTGTATTAGCCTGTAGGGTTATAATACAGGTTTATTCAACAGACCAAGCAAAAACCATAGGAATGTATCTCAAGGTACTGTAGAAGAATATGAGAGCAATCCTAAGCAGATTTAATTGGAAGTAAATCCCATTTTATTCAACAAAGTTCACACTCAAGAGGTGTTCTGGGGATTGCAACCCATGTTTGCTGTTGCAGAACACGCCTTCAGCCTTTACAGTTCATTGTCAGGGCTCTTTCTTTTATAACTCTTTCTAGAAAGGTCAGCTTATCATTTTCCCCTTAGTTTCTGCTTTCTAGAAAGTCACAGTGAAAACCAGTGAAAATAGGGAGTTGTAAAAGGAAACTACCATTGGAAAACATTCATTCATAGAGGTTGGAACCCTCTATGAAAATAACTAACTTCAGCATTCTGGATCTACATTCTCAAATACACCTGAAAAAGTGTGCCCACAGTGATGTCTTTAAAGGCACAGAAGTCTTTGTGTGTGTGTTTGCCAAACACAAAAAAGGTTAATGGACCGTACTAGGACTGTCATTCAAGCAGTTGCTGATCAGTATAGCTATAATTTAACTGCTCAGTCCCTGTTTGATTTCAATATCAGAGACCACAATCCAGAAAATCACACAACTACTTCTGCATGTCCAGTGGTGTTATACATTTTCTCCCAGACAGGAGCCTTTTACCACCAACAAACTACAGGGAAAAGTGGAAACCCCGTTCTCAAATGCATTAATAAGCTTAGCCTGTTCACCTTGGCTTGGCTTAGGAGACCTTGCATTGACCAGTTTATTTTATTTTTCTTTGGAATGTATACTCTGCCTTGCCTTGCAACATTCAGCTCTGAACCCAATTCAGTAAACAGAAGGGAAGATGGGAGAGAGTGTCTTGTATTTCAAAGCTTTAAAGATTTCGTTGAATGCAACTCCTGATAAGCTGGTTGAAGTTTATATCATGTAAGGGAGCTCTTATCATCTATTAACGCAGAGATGTGACGCCTGGGCACCTTCAAAATGTACCAGTGCTTCAATAAATGAAAGAAAATAACTGATTGCTTAGAGTAAAACAAAACTCCTTCATGCTGGTTTCCTTTACAGTGAGGCACTGGGAGTTACTGGATGACTGGAAGAAGTATAAATCACTCAGTGGGGACCCTCTTTCTTTTTAGAACATCCAGTCAGGTAAGGCCAGTTCCTCCAACTCCAATTCCTCTGCATGTGGTTGAGTGCTTTTCTTTGGAGCCTGGGTTGCAGTATCCTTTTGACAAACAGATCACCTGAAGGGTTTGTTAGTAGAGGTGCTGCCTCCCCCTGCCTCCCCCCCCGCAGCCTGGCCCAGTCATGAAGCTAGTGACATTTCCACCACTCCTTCTGTTGATGTCACCAATAGCTTGACCATCGATGTTTCTCTTTGGAAAGCTGACCTGAAAAGGTACACAACCAGACCCAGCAAAAAAATACAAACCTTTTTGTTCTTATGAGACTTCCTACAAAATCTGGCAAAAATTGTCTGTTCCATGTGGCATCCTGCAGCACTGTTGTTGTCTTGTGCCAGGTACACGCAGGTGAATTCGACTGTGGCTGTGGTCTGTCTAGGTGGCATTTGATAATCTCTCTTCATAGGACAGGGTTGCCAATTCCTTTTTTCACTGCTCCGGCTCCTCAATGTTAAGACATGTAGAAATGAAGGGGCAACGCTTCTGATTTCCTAATCGATGGGAAGAGCTACACACTGGACCACTTTAAAAAGCAACACCTACGAGAATTTTCTTTTCTTTTTTCTTTTAAAAAAAAGATCTTTAAAGCACTTTATAAAATAAATATATCTTGTGAAAGGTTAATAATAACTCTGACCAAGCACAGACAATGGAAGAAGTTAATCCTGCTTCTGCCATGTAATATTTTCACCAGAGTCTTCTGTTTCTCCTCGCCTTTATGGACTCCTTTTCTAATGTTCTATGAAATGTTCCAAGCATGTCTGCTTTAAGTTCATTACAATATCAGTTATTTGCAGATATACTGTTTAGATAGGCTTGGATCCTTTAATAATTTCTACTGACAGAAGAGATTTCCATCCATGGAGTGTGATTTCCTCATTCCCTCTACCAGAGAAGCCCAAAACCTCCTCCATAAGCTGCTTTTGGGGCTAGATGTCAGAGGTCTGCTGTGGGAGAAGGTAAATGACAGATCCCACCCCCGGCCTGCAGAAATCCTCTTTCAGATACAACCCATAATCCTTTACCAGAAAGCCACATTCAAATTCTTACCTTTAAAAATGGGAACCCTAATCTGAGTTTGGAACCATGAATGATCTTTCAGTTTGGATCATAGCATTCATTTCTTAATTCATATATATTTAGTATGATCAAAAACTTTTTCATAATTTGAAAGAATTTGAATGCATATAAAATTTCATTTCTGTTCTTCTGAACAACTTTCTCCTTCCATTCAGACTCAGAACAGTCATTTTCTTTTCAGTCCTTAAAGGACTCACTTAGTTTATCAGGAAGACAGAGTGCCCAGCATATACAGAAAGACCATATATTCAAGAAATGCGGAGAGATGCCAGATTCAACCTCCTCAAGAGTAAAACAATATGGTAGAACCAAGAACTAAAATGGAGACTGATGGAGCTTTCACTCAGCAACTTTTGCCATGCTGAAGTTTTCCAGCATCATAAAAGTAATGGATGCTGTCATGAAATAGCATATTTAGGGTATGTACCATATTGGATGAAGATAGGTTTGTCCTGTAGATCTTAAACCAAGGCATTCTTTATTTTTATGTAATGCTTTCATAAGAAGTATGATTGCAGAGAATTCAAATATATTTCCATAAGAAACTATCAGATTTACCTAAAAGGAGCATGACTAAAGCTTTTTTACTAGTGTACATATCTGTGACTTACATGGAAATTTCAGATGTTTTTCCTGATGGCACTTCTGGTAGAGAAACCTTAGTCTTCCTTTCAGGTATTTTATTTATTTATTTATTTAAGGTTTCCTTTACAGTGAGGCACTGGGAGTCACTGGATGACTGGAAGAAGAAGTATAAATCACTCAGTGGGGACCCTCTTTCTTTTTAGAACATCCAGTCAGGTAAGGCCAGTTCCTCCAACTCCAGTTCCTCTGCATGTGGTTGAGTGCTTTTCTTTGGAGCCTGGGTTGCAGTATCCTTTTGACAAACAGATCACCTGAAGGGTTTGTTAGTAGAGGTGCTGCCTCCCCCTGCCTCCCCCCCCGCAGCCTGGCCCAGTCATGAAGCTAGTGACATTTCCACCACTCCTTCTGTTGATGTCACCAATAGCTTGACCATCGATGTTTCTCTTTGGAAAGCTGACCTGAAAAGGTACACAACCAGACCCAGCAAAAAAATACAAACCTTTTTGTTCTTATGAGACTTCCTACAAAACCTGGCAAAAATGGTCTGTTCCATGTGGCATCCTGCAGCATTGTTGTTGTCTTGAGCCAAGTACACTGAGGTGAATTCGACTGTGGCTGTGGTCTCTCTAGGTGGCATCTGATAATCTCTCTTCATAGGACAGGGTTGCCAATTCCTTTTTTCACTGCTCTGGCTCCTCAGTGTTAAGACATGTAGAAATGAAGGGGCAAAGATTCTGATTTCCTAACTGATGGAGAAAGCTACACACTGGACCACTTTAAAAAGAAACACCTACGTGAATTTTCTTTTTTTTAAAAAAAGATCTTTAAAGTACTTCATAAAATAAATATATTTTGTGAAAGGTTAATAGTAACTCTGACCAAGCACAGACAATGGAAGAAGTTAATCCTGCTTCTGCCATGTAATATTTTCACCAGAGTCTTCTGTTTCTCCTCGCCTTTATGTACTCCTTTTCTAATGTTCTATGAAATGTTCCAAGCATGTCTACTTTAAGTTCATTACAATATCAGTTACTTGCAGATATACTGTTTAGATAGGCTTGGATCCTTAAATAATTTCTACTGACAGAAGAGATTTCCATCCATGGAGTGTGATTTCCTCATTCCCCCTTCCAGAGAAGCCCAAAATCTCCTCCATAAACTGCTTGTGGGGCTAGATGTCAGAGGTCGGCTGTGGGAGAAGGTAACTGACAGATCCCACCCCCGGCCTGCAAAAATCCTCTTTCAGATACAACCCATAATCCTTTACCAGAAAGCCACATTCAAATTCTTACCTTTAAAAATGGGAACCCTAATCTGAGTTTGGAACCATGAATGATCTTTCAGTTTGCATTAATTTCTTAATTCATATATATTTAGTATGATCAAAAACTTTTTTTTCGTAATTTGAAAGAATTCGAATGCATATAAAATTTCATTTCTGTTCTCCTGAACAACTTTCTCCTTCCATTCAGACTCAGAACAGTCATTTTCTTTTCAGTCCTTAAAGGACTCACTTAGTTTATCAGGAAGACAGAGTGCCCAGCATATACAGAAAGACCATATATTCAAGAAATGCGGAGAGATGCCAGATTCAACCTCCTCAAGAGTAAAACAATATGGTAGAACCAAGAACTAAAATGGAGACTGATGGAGCTTTCACTCAGCAACTTTTGCCATGCTGAAGTTTTCCAGCATCATAAAAGTAATGGATGCTGTCATGAAATAGCATATTTAGGGTATGTACCATATTGGATGAAGATAGGTTTGTCCTGTAGATCTTAAACCAAGGCATTCTTTATTTTTATGTAATGCTTTCATAAGAAGTATGATTGCAGAGAATTCAAATATATTTCCATAAGAAACTATCAGATTTACCTAAAAGGAGCATGACTAAAGCTTTTTTACTAGTGTACATATCTGTGACTTACATGGAAATTTCAGATGTTTTTCCTGATGGCACTTCTGGTAGAGAAACCTTAGTCTTCCTTTCAGGTATTTTATTTATTTATTTATTTAGTTCCATTATTTATTTATTTATTACATTACATTACATATATTAATCGCCTAATCCCCACAACCGTCGGGCTCTAGGCGCTGGACAACATTCTAAAACCATAAAAACATATAAAAGCCATATCCAGCATTATACAATAATTAAGAAGAAGAAGAAGAGATTAGATTTATACCCCGCCCTTCACTACCCAAAGGAGTCTCAGAGCGGCTTACAAACTCCTTTCCCTTCCCCTCCCCACAACAGACACACCCTGTTAGGTAGGTGGGGCTGAGAGAGCTCTGAAAACTGCTCTTTTTCAAGAACAGCTCTTATCAGAACTATGGCTTGCCCAAGGTCATCCAGCCAGGTGCAAGTGGAGGAGTGGGGAATCAAACCCGGCTCTCCCAGATTAGAGTCCGCGCACTTAACCACTACACCAAACTGGCTCTCAAATTAAAAGCAAGTGCCGAAAATGTTTGCACTTCCCTCCCTTTTGGTCTGTGAGTGCTTCGCACATACAGCTGGGTAGGCTCCACAGGAACTGGGGTCCCAGGTAGGGTGCCAGCCATAATGTCAACTGTTGCTGTCCTCAACCAAATGCCTGGAGGAACATCTCTGCCTTGCAGGCCCTGCAGAATTGCATAAGGTCCTGCAGGGCCCTGATGTTATTTGGCAGAAAGTTCCACCAGAACTCCTACGTTGGTGAGGCGATGGGTCAGAAGATCATAATTGACCATATCTAACACTGCCATAAGTTCTAATAACAATAGCAGCACTGACCTGCCTCGATCCAGCTGTCTACGGAGATTATCTGCCAAGGCGACCAACACGTTTCCGTCCTGTAGCCGGGGCACAAGCCAGACTGGAATGGATCCAGTGCTGATGTCTCATCCAGGAAACCCTGGAGCTGTTCAGCCATTGCTTTCTCAATTATCTTGCCCAGGAAGGAAGAATTTGAAGCCAGTCAGTAATTGGTAGAATCAGAAGGATCCAAAGTTGTTTTTTTTCAAATGCACTGTAATCATGGTATCCTTGAGGCCATCCAGATAGGTCCCTGTTTCCAGGGATCAGTTGATAAGTTCCCTCAGTGGGCCCTGTATTCCCTCACCACCAGCCTTCACCAACCATGAATGGCACAGGTCAAGGGAGCATGTGGTTGGTCTGACAGCACCTAGGATCTTTTCAACATCAGCAGAGAAGATCAGGTTGAAGGTGTTGAAAACTGAAGCCAAAGACAGCCAAGGGGCCTCCAGTTCACTTCCTGTATCAATGTTAACAGGCAGGTCCTGGTGGAGCAACAAGACTTTATCCGCAAAAAGGCTCACAAATGCCTCACAGCCAATTGTTAAATTCCTATTCTTTTCATTCCCTTTTGTTAGGGATGTCAAGGACCAAATCACCCTAAATAATTGTGCCAGTTGTAAGGTAACCACTTTTGCATTGGAGTGATAGATTCAGTTCAGAGACAGTGTTACCCCAGTTATATCCCAACTAGGGATGGGCATGAACCAGGAAACTAGGGTTCGGTTCATGGTTTATGACATATCTGGTTCACGAATTATGGATCATCACTTTTAGGTGTCAAATGAACTGTTATGGTTTGTGAGGTTCATGATCCAGTAGAACAGCTCCCCATTGTGCTAAAGACACCAAACCCACAGTGTATCCCCAGCTGACTCTCCTCTATCCTCCCTCCAGGTTTGGTGATTGGATTTATGGGATCTGAGTTACGATCCCCCAAAGAAGGTGGCCCCAGGAAAGTGCTTTCTGGGGAAATGACAGGCACTGGTTCAGGAGTTCCTCCCCCCTCCCTGCTGCTCTTGTCAGTTTCAAAGATCTTTTTTATGTTTCAAGAGGGGTTTCCCCCACCCTTTCCCAGCACTCCTTTTTGTTCCCATTTTCTTGCACAGAGCTTGCAAAATCCCCCTTCCCTGGATTTCTTGTGACACTGCTTTGAGATGGATTGGTCCTTTTAAGCTTGCATTACCATGGTGCTACTGGATTCTGCTGGGCATTCTGTACACTGAACTGGTTGTGCTGGACTTGCAAAATCCACACACACACACCCCACTTGGATTTCTTGGGACACTTTACTTTGAGACCAATCAGTCCTTTTAAACTTGCATTGCCACAGTGGTACTGAATTCTGCTGGGCATTCTGTACACTGAACTGCCTGTGCTGGACTTGCAACCCCTCCCCACACACTTGGATGTCTTGTGACAATGTGCTTTTAGATCAATCAGTCCTTTTAAGCTTACATTGCACGGTGGTACTGGATCCTGCTAGGCATTCTGTACACTGAACTGGTTGTACTGGGCTTTAAAAAATGTCCCCCCACTTCAGTTTGTAGAGCAGAGATTTGACATTAGTCGTATTTTGCTTGCATTGCTGCAGTTACAGAAGTCTATGGAATGGCTCAGGAACAAGCCAGTGACACCAGACTCACAGGGAAACTTCTGTCCCCCCTTTGCTTTGAAGTTTGGTAAACATCTTGATTGAGCAGTGACAAGTTTGTCTGGAAATGTATCCATTCACGAAGGGCAATGAACCTCCACAAACAGCTTCGAAGTTTGTGGAAAGTTCATGCCAATTGACCTGTCATGAACTTCACGAATCATGAATCACCCAAAATTCATCACGAACTTTAGTTCATGAGCCAGTTCATGCCTGTCCCTAATCTCAACTATCAGGCTGGAGTCAGAAAATAGTTATTGTACAAAACTGTAAGTTATGAAAAATGGCATAGTTATGAAAAATGCCCTTCGTGTCTGTTGTATATACATTCATCTGACTATTTTCACTGGTCAAACAGGTTTTTTTAGGTTCTACTAATAAAACACTTGCTTAGTCAAGGGAGACAATGGTACAACAGAAACGAGTATTCATATCATAGGCAATGATGCACCTCTCTTTCAGCTTTCTTAAAAGCAAGTACTGTGGGAGATGTGTGAAACACCTCCTGACATTTTTATTTTTTAAACTGAAATGGGGAGGGGGGCATTTACTAGAGCAGTGGCGAAAGGGAAAAAAAAAGAGGTGCTCAACTTTTCCCTTATGGGCTGTTTTCCATATCAAAATCTCTCTGTACATGCAGGGGAGACAGCAGCTGAGGAGCTGATTTGGGATAGGAAAACCAGCCTCCTGGGAGAGAATTTGGTACTTCCCCTTCCTTGCCAGTTGCTCCAACTAAATGTTTAATCCCTCATGGCTAAACTAAAAAAAACTACTTGGGGATTGCCCCTATATCTCCCACATCACATGTTGTTTGGCCTTTAGCACCACCCCATCAACATTAAAGTGAAATCACCACTTCGAGTTTAATTCAGAAGTCTCTTTTCCTTTCTTTGTCTTTTGAGTTCAACGGTCCATTAGGAGGAAGAAACCGCTCCACTCTTGTCTAGCCTCCATTAATTCTCTTCATTTCATTTCTTCCCCTCTCCTCTTGTGCTTGTTTTGAAAGACCCTGAGGGCTATTTGCACCATCCCTGGTTGCTTTGGCTGAAAATGCACAGGTTCGTTAGGGAAATGTAATTGCATGATTCTGACACCCAATCACCTCTCTTCCTTGTCCTTCCATTTTCCCTTCATGGGTTCTGTTCTTCTTCCTCCAAGTAAGTATGAGTATTCCTCATTCCTGAGTTGTTAGTCAGACAATTATATCTAACTTGCCATAGACTAAACATTTTTCTTGGCTCTAGCATTGGCACAATGAACACTTCATAACCATCTCTTATTTTATTTTTTTAATTGCCTCTTTTGCTGTCAGGTTTCAGTCTCTTCCTTATTCATGAGACATTTAACAGCAGTATTGAAGCCTCTGGTGGAAAGCTACAAACTATAACTCTGATTTCTATATTAACCAGCTTTCTTTAATAAATGCACTTTCTCCATCGCAACTGCACATCACAACCTTGACTTCCAGAAAGCTTTTGATAAAGTTCCTCATCAAAGGCTCCTAAGTAAGCTCAATAGTCACAGGATAAAAGGACAAGTCCTTTTGTGGATCAAAAACTGGCTAATTAATAGGATATAGAGAGTGAGTATAAATGGGCAATTTTCTCAGTGGAGGGTGGTAAGCAGTGGGGTACCACAGGGATCAGTACTTGGTCTGATGCTTTTAAACTTGTTTATTAATGATTTCGAGTTGGGAGTAAGCAGTGAAGTGGCTAAATTTGCAGATGACACAAAGTTGTTCAGGGTGTTGAGAACCAGGGAGGATTGTGAGGCACTCCAAAGGGATCTGTCGAGGATGGGCGAGTGAGCGTCAACGTGGCAAATGGGGTTCAATGTGGTCAAGTGCAAAGTGAAGCCTATTGGAGCCAAAAATCCTAAGTATAAATACATGTTGATGGGGTCCGAACTGACTGACCAAGAGTCATAGTAGATAACTTGTCTTGGAGTCATAGTAGATAACTCACAGAAAATGTCGAGAGAGTGCGCGACTGCAATAAAAAAGGCCAACGCTATGCTGGGGAGTATTAGGAAGGGAATTGAAAACAAATCAGCCAGTATCATAATGCCCCTGTATAAATCGATGGTGCGACCTCATTTGGAGTACTGTGTATAGTTCTGGTCACCACACCTCAAAAGGGATATTACAGCATTGGGAAAAGTGCAGAAAAGGGCAACTAGAATGATAAAAGGGTTGGAACACTTTCCCTATGAAGAAAGGTTAAAGAGCTTGGGGCTCTTTAGTTTGGAGAAATGATGGCTGAGGGATGACATGATTGAGGTATATAAGATTATGCATGGGATAGAGCAGGTAGATAATTTTCTCCCTTTCTCACAATACAAGAACTCGTGGGCACTCAATGAAATTGCTAAACTGTCAGGGTAGAACAGATAAAAGGAAGTACTTCTTCACCCAAAGAGTGATGAACACATGGAATTCACTGCCACAGGAGGTGGCGGCAGCTACAAGCATGAACGGCTTCAAGAGGGAATTGGATGTGTGACAGAGTGTTGGACTGGATGGGCCATTGGCCTGATTCAGCATTGGCTTCTCTTATGTTCTTATGTAACTATAAAATAATTGCGCTATCTTTTTGTATTCTGGTACAATTACTATTTTTCTTTTCGTCTTGCAACCAGATCTCTTTTGGCTGATTATTAGATCTTCAACAGGAATGAAGTCCCACTGAAATGAGTGAACATGCTTCTGAGTCAACTGCATAAAGATGTTGCAGTTGATTAAATAAATGTGTAGAGAAGTGAAATCTCAATGTTTTAGTTTTTGAAGCTAGAACAGAGTTTCTCTTCGGTTTGAAGTTAAAAGAGGAAAGATGCCATTTTTTAAAAAATTACTTTTTAAATCAATTGAGGAATAAAGTATAGATTCTAAATTTCAGTAAGACAGGAGAACCAAAGTGGATTTAAAAATAAGCAGGTTACAAGCCCAGCAGTATTGTGGAATATCCAGATTATGAGGGTTTTAAAAAAATTGATAGTGCTTATTGCTAAACATTATTGTGTTCAGTTGCTTGTGCTTCTTATTGTTGGAAAGGGACAGCACCCTGAAATGCAAAATACCTGCTAGATTTGGTTACAAACAAGAAAGAAAAGTCATTGTTGTTTCTTGTTTTTCAAATCAACCCTATCAGTGCTGCCTGCCCAGATGTGTGCCATCTGTTTCAGTGCCACAGGTAATGCAGGGGGCAAATTTAAACTTGAAATTAAACTTTTAAATGTTTACCAATTAAAACAATTAAGCTTTGCACAATAGTACATATGCTTAGGACTGAGGGCATTAGCTGTTGACTAATATCTCCTCTGTACTAATTGTATGTTGTGTGGGTTCTGGTTGCAATGACTTTGAGACCAGAGAATAGACCAGAGAGCCAGTTTGGTGTAGTGGTTAAGTGAGCGGACTCTAATCTGGGAGAACCGGGTTTGATTCCCCACTCCTCCACTTGCACCTGGCTGGATGACCTTGGGCAAGCCGTAGTTCTGATAAGAGCTGTTCTTGAAAAAGAGCAGTTTCTGTCAGAGCTCTCTCAGCCCCACCTACCTCACAGGGTGTCTGTGGTGGGGAGGGGAAGGGAAAGGAGTTTGTAAGCCGCTCTGAGACACCTTTGGGGAGTAAACGGCGGGGTATAAATCCAATCTCCTCTTCTTCTTCTTCTTCTTCTTCTTCTTCTTCTTCTTCTTCTTCTTCTTCTTCTTCTTCTTCTTCTTCTTCTTCTTCTTCTTCTTCTTCTTCTTCTTCTTCTTCACTGTGCATCTACTAGAAAATCACTCTTCTCTAGCCAGCTTCTGTTCAGAAAAATAGTCCCAGCTATTAAAAATTATGGGGGATTTAATCTCCAGGCTTGATATTCAAATTTTATTGTACGGTGAAAGAGCAGCATAGATAAAATACTACCCCCAAAAAAGTTAAAATTGATTGTGGTAAAAAAAATAACACAAATTGAAATAGACAACAATATAAATAGACAGTAATATAAATGGGTGGTATTTACATAAACCACGATAATGAAAGCAACTAGTGGATTTTATAGGCTGTTGCACAACATTTTGCTGCTGAGGCTGTAGTTGTTGGATTTCCATCTTCTAGGAGTAACCTAACATATCCCAAGCTCATTCTTCCAGGTCTTCTACTGATCAAAGAAGTGATGGTCTGGATACGAGCATCTTGATAAAAGGGACGACATAGAAGAATGTGATCTGCAGTCTCAATTTATCCTTCACTGCAGGGCCAAAGCCTTTTCCCACTGCGGATTCTATTAAACCACCCCTCTAAAACAGCAGAGGAGAGTGCAGCACACCTTGCAAATCTAAAGGCCTTCCTGTGACTACAGCCAGGTTGACTATGTATCTCGTGTTCATAGGGGACAAGCAAGTAGGGACCCTTCCTAAATCAAGCTGTCGTTCAGTGTCCAATATCCTTTGTTTTATGGCCCATTTTGCCTGGTCAAGGCCCATGATTAAAACCATGGAAGGTGAAACGCCTAGGCTCATAAGTTTGCAAATAACTGTCTTAAGCCATACAGATTGATGTTCACCCAAGAGGACCGTGTGTGTATGTGTGTCAAACCTCGCTGAAAATAGCTAATCTTAAACCAGTAATTTAGGGAGGCAAGGCACACCTTGGTTTCCACTCGGACAGTGCTGGTCTCCAAACGTAGCAAGGCATTTGGTACACAATTGGGGACTTGTAATTTGCTCTTAAGAACCTTGATTGAACGTGCTCGGGAGGGGCAAAAGAAGATGTCGTTGGCCCTATCAGAGTTCCATGCAAAAGTTGGGCCAAGGTTTTGGCCTGGAAGAGTTTTAGAGTAGCACCCTTATTTTGAAGAAATCTAAATATATTATGAGCCAACTTTTGCCCGGTATCTGCTGCATGAACAACGTGCGCTTTTCTTGTGCCGGAAGCATGGGATACTGCACCAAGATATTTGAAGGTCGGCACCTGTTCAATCAAATGGTCATTGATGATCCAGGTTCTAGACTTCTGTCTCTTGCCAAAGGCCATTATTTTTGGGGTTTGATAGTTTATTTTAAGAAAGTCTTCTTTGCAAAGCTGTACTAGAGCCTTTAGGGCTCTTTTTAGCCCAGTTGGGGTCCTTGACAGAACAGCTGCGTCATCTGCATATATTAAGATAGAGATCTGATGATGCTGTAGCTTAGCAGGATGAAAGGCCTGGTCACTCAAGCTTTTGGCCAAGTCATTTATATAAAAGTTGAAGAGAGCCGGTGCTAAAATACAGTCCTATTTCGCACCTCTCAGAGTGGGGACGGCGTTTGCAAGATGTCCCAGTTTGCTGTACCTGACCTTTAGAGAGGTGTTTTCATGTAGGGCACAGATCAGGAAAAGCAGCTTGCAATCAATGTCAGTGGCCTCCAACTTACCCCAGATCTTAGTTCTGGCAATAAAATCAAATGCCACCTTTAGATCAATGTAGGCGACATATAAAAAGGTACTACTGTTGTTGAAGAGTATTTCTCTATGAAGTCTTAGAGGATCATACAGTGATCTGTAGTACATCTACCTTCTCTGAATGATATTAAAATAAAACTCCAATCCAGTTCTTCTATGCATGGTACAGCTTATATCTGGATCTTGCGTATATGTGTACTCATCACCAGCTGAGTGAACATTAGTCCTGATGTCTATCTAGGGTTGCCAAACCTGTTTCTCCTTGCGGCGGGGGGCTACCGGACAGTGTCCCGAGCATGCGCACGTGAAGCTCTATGTTTTCCCCTCAAATGGTTGTGGCCCCGCCCCCAGCGTGCCCGGCATCATCACGTCACATCCGGCTGATGTGCATGCCGGGGAGGGGTTTCCCCCGGGGCCCGATTCCGCGGCGGCGGAAATCGGGCCTCCAAAGCGGGGGGAAATCCGCCCCCCGGGGGGATTTGGCAGCCCTATGTCTATCAGGTATTGTAGAAACACACATTGGTACGTTTGTACCCTGGTTTACATCTGTTCCTTCACTCTTTGATGAACTTACCCATTCCTAAGCCATGGGACCTCTGCTCAAGCAAGCCACTGATTTCTGAAATGGCTCATAGATATAAATATCCTATGTGGCTTCTTGCATGGTTGAATCTGACACGAAAAAGTTTTGTGAGTAGTGCCCCTGGGCTTAATTTCAGCTGGGTTTTCCCAGGAGTGGTCAGCAATGGAATAGCTAGTCCATGTCTGAACAGGATTTAGGGAGACCTGAAATCAAATTTCCTCTCAGCCACGATATTGGCTAGATGACTTCGGCCCAGTCACTCTCTCTCAGCCTAACTTACCTCATAGGTTTGCTGTGAGGAAAAATAGTATATGTTTGTGAGAAAACCATACAGGTTACTCTGAAGACTCTCAACCTGGAACCCTGGGAAAAGGGCAGGATAATAATTTATTTGTAAAACATTTCTCCCCGCATCAGTGACACTTGATTGTGCTTGATGGTGACAAAGAAGCTGTTTGTGTGTGGTTGGGGTGGGTTTTTTTTGGAACTCTTACAAAATTATATGGGACTCTAAACCTAATGATGAGTGTGGGTGAACTGTCAGGTGTTGATGTATACCTGTCCATTCCTCCTTATTCTCACCACGGCAGCTGAGTTAGGTGGTATGTAACTAAGCAACATACAACCCACAGTCTTCATAGATATAGTTTGTACAGTAGGACCATACCATAAGGCTTGCAGGTGGAAGAGACTCATTGCTTTACTGGGACAAGGTCTTGATGGGGGTCTTGAGCAGCACCATTATAAGTCCCTCCTCACTGGTGAGTTGCTCTGGGTCCAATGCTTTTGTGAACTGTTCCCCCCCCCCACACACAGACACTTCCCCACAACATCATGGTGCTTCTGTGTACCATCAGCATTTCCCTCAACTTTTCTGTGATCTTTGCCAAACCTGCTTTGCTGCAACGTATTTGGAAAGACTGCAGCAAAACCAATGCTGGTGGCCATCTTGTAGAAAAGTCTGGCTTTTCCCCAGTCCTGCTCACACACCAGGCATTTTCTCTGTCCTTGTAGTAGCCACTCACCCCCAGCATGCCACCAAGGCTTTTAAAAAGTTTTTTAAAAAAATCAGCATATCAATATAATGACATATAGAAGAAGAAGAGAAGAGAATGGATTTATACCCCGCCCTTCACTACCCGAAGGTGTCTCAGAGCGGCTTACAAACTCCTTCCCCTTCCCCTCCCCACAACAGACACCCTGTGAGGTCAGTGGGGCTGAGAGAGCTCTTGACAGAAACTGCTCTTTTTCAAAGACAGCTCTTATCAGAACTACGGCTTGCCCAAGGTCATCCAGCCAGGTGCAAGTGGAGGAGTGGGGAATCAAACCCGGTTCTCCCAGATTAGAGTCAGCACACTTAACCACTACACCAAACTATAGATACTATATCACTTACAGGGCTCTTTTTGTAGCAGGAACTCCTTTGCAAATTAGGCAACACCCCCCCTAATGTAGCCAATCCTCCCAGAGCTTACAGAACTCTTCTTACAGGGGCTACTGTAAGCTCATGGAGGATCGGCTACATTAGGGGTGTGTCGCCTAATATGCAAAGGAGTTCCTGCTACAAAAAGAGTCCTGACTATTACCAGAAAAAGCCCTCCCATAGTGTAGGGGAGGGGGAAATGGCTATCATGAGGACTGGGGCAAGGAAAGTGCAGGGCAACATGCCACCTGGAAATCACTTTGCCACTGCGCTACATTGGCAGCCACAGCAACAACCGGGCTTCCAAAGGAAAGCATCATCATGCGGGACAGCTTCCTGGCATCCATGGTTCATCCATGCCTTTCTAGCACCGGATCCTCTAGTCAGCAGTGCCATGAGCCCTTTCAAGGGATGGGCGGGGGGGACTTTATCATGATTGCTGGCTTTGGGTAGGTCATTACTGGTCCAGCTTTCAAATGGGTGGGTTTTCTTTTCAGTTTCTGGATTCCCAGGGCCATTATTTTCAATGAGGAATCAATTTGAGGATCTGGGGCAAGTATTTGTAAAGATGCTGCAAGCAAATGGGTATACAGCACATATTCCTCCCTGCAGGGGTCCTTTCATAGAAAAAGAGGTGCAGGAGCTCATTAGCGTAACTCATTTGCATATGCCACACCCCCTGACATCACCGGAAGTGTGTCAGAAGGCAACACCCACCGCTCAGGCGCCACTGGACTGTTTTGGATTGCTAGCTATTGGGGGGGGGGAGAGAACATGCAGATCTGTCCTCACAGGGGGGGGAGAGCTTGTACCTGAATAAAACTTGGTCTTAAAGGTGCCAATGGACAGTTTTGGACCAGGAGGGGCTCTGCGACTTACCCGGCTGCTTCTTGCTCTGAATGAGGGCTGCTGGGAGCAGGGGGTGGGGCTTGTTGCATGTGCCCACCCCCTGGGCTCTTTACTGCTGGAGCTCTGCTCCTGTGCGCTCCTGCAGGAAATGACCCCTGCCTCCCTGTAATCTAAAGACACCCTATATTTCAAGCAGAATGAACAATGGGATTTGATTCTACAGATCACCAACATAGGTGCCTTTTGACACAGGCACTCTTCTCTCCACTGATTCCTATTAGGGGGAATATAGTGCTGGCCACAGCATTTAAAAAATCCAGTCTGCATCCATTTTTTCACAGAATGTTACAGTGGCTAACTGACAATCAAACAAAAACGACCTTTCCACCCAATACTCTGCATCTGCCAGACCCCACCACCACCATCCTGCCCTGTCCCGTCCCTGATATCTTTGAGAACAGTTCAATTTTTTCCAGAAAGAAAAAGAAAGAGATCATGTATGTGATAAAATGTGATGAATCAACCATCCAGTTTTTATGAGACACACGTGTTCATACTGCTTGTACACTGTAGGGGTACCTTAATTAATAATCAGAACAATTATTATTCAAGGAGTTCCTGGAGGTGCAGGAGGAGGAGGAAGAGGAGGATGCCCTGGTGGTGGTGGTGGGGGTTGGGGTATGGGGAAGTTTTATACAGCTAAAACAAAATTTAGATAAAATCATAACGATATAAATATAAAACATTACAAAGTGCTAATGCTAAGAGCTATGCTACATGATATATTTGTTTGCCAGTTGTCTCCAGGTTTATTGCTTTGATCAAAGTCACAAGTCAACACCAAGATGTTGTTTAGAAGCTAATTTTGCTGATGAGGGGAGGCGTGGTATGACAGACCCCTGTCTCTTTCCTAACACTCAGGCACGATTTTTCTGCCAAAAATATTTTAGTTCCCCTTAGTAGCTGAGTTGCCTTCCAGTAGCATGCGTTTCTTCTTTGTTTGATAAGCTTAAATTGTCCCACCATGTCACAGATATTTGTTTATGCTTTAGACCCAGTACAGGAACTTAAGGGAGCGGTCCTGTTTTATAAACCCTTGTAAAATGGCACTTGAGGCAGATTAACTTTCAAAAACCAAATAAAGATTTTATTAAACAGGCAAGGGATATATAAATATGAGGATTCAAGGTATGGAGGTTGCTGAAATAAAACTTCTATATACAAAATTGAGGCTTTTTATCGTACAAGAGAGTGTTGTTGAAGCTTAATTTCTGAGTTTCAAATTCTTTTCAGTGAGAGGTTTTTGCTTATTACATATTTCAGCTGTTATGCAGAATCTTGAACACAGTTCCTTAGAGAATAGCTTTGTCTTAGTGCTTCTAGGTTTCTCCCTTCAGAGATCTAGGTTTTCCCTTTAGATATTACAGTTTTTCACTAACTCCTGTGTGTCTAAGCTTCTCCCATTTATCACAAACCAGGATTCTCTTCCCAACTCCATTCACTGGCAGGAACTTATTCTCCTTGTCCCTAAGAAGCAATTCCTTCTACTATTTGAGTTTTATGGGAGCTCTCTGTAACTACCCAGACCTTCTGCCAAATCCTTCTCCAACATCCATTGTCTATACAAAGCTGTTCTGTAGCTTTCTTGACTGAGAATCTAAATTCTCCCTCAGAGTAGTTCTAATATATTTAAGACAATGGGGTCCTTATTCTTCTCTCTACAGTATTTTTCTGAAGATTCCCTGACAGAAATCACTGACTCCCAAAGTCTCTTCCCTCAGAAACCAAACCCTTTGGCTACTGATCCAGATGTTAGATTTCAGACAAAGACCAAAAGGCGAATGAATCTTTTCCCTCCAGACCACCTGTTTTAGTTCCTTTCTAAGCTGATGCTGGCCAGCCAGAGAGCAAGTAGAGCAGCCAATCACATAAGCTTATTATTCCTTCTTACTCATCCATGTGGAAACAAATGATACCACCCAGCACAGCCCAGAATGTATTAAAGGAGACTATGTGGCTCTGGTGAAAAAGGTGAAGGAATTGGGAGTGCAGGTTGTGTTTTCATCAGTTCTTCCTGTCGAAGGCTGTGGCTTACGAAGGGAAAGAAGAATACTGAAACAAATGACTGGCTATGTAGAGGGTGTCATCAGGAAAGGTTTGGGGTTTTGAACCATGGCTTACGCTTTTGAGATGAAGCTCTTCTACCAGGAGATGGTTTGCACCTCACGAGGGTAGGGAAAAATGTGTTCAGTAACAGCCTTGCGAACCTAATAAGGAGAGCTTTAAACGAAATCATATGGGGGAGTGAGACAAAAATGCAAAGCCTTGTATGATGTCAATAACTGGAGAGGAGAACTCTAAAGATTTTCAGGGAATAGCATATATGCTAGGTAACATTAACTCACCGATGAGTACAGAAACAAAAACCTCAGGGTGCATAAAACATGGATTCTGATGTCCACACTAATGGACAGAGTATGGGAAACAAGCAGGAGGAAGTTGAAGTCCTAATACAGGAAGGGGACTATGACCTAATAGGCATTACTGAAACTTGGTGGGATGACACAATTGGAATACTAGGATTGAGGGGTACTACTTATATAAAAGGAACAGACAAATAAGGAAGGTTGGAGGAGTCACATTATACTTATGAGGAAATATGTGATTCTGAGCACAGAAGTCCAGTCGAGAGTCTCTGGGTAAATATAAAAAGAGTAAAAAATAATAGTGCTATTAGGGTGGGGGTCTGCTATAGTCCACTAAGTGAGGCAGAGGACTTGGATGAGACACTCCTAGAACAGTTCACAAAGTGATGGGACATGGTGTTCATGGGAGACTTCAATTACTCAGATATCTGTTAGAAGTCCAGCTCTGCTAAATACGAAAGGTCCAATAAATTCCTGATTTGCCTTCCTGACAACTTCATTTTCCAGAAAGTGGAGAGGGAAACAAGGCAATCTGCTATCTTGAACTTGATTCTTACCAACAGGGAAGAACTGGTTGGTGAGGTGAAAGTAGTGGGCACCCTGGGTAGTAGTGACCATGTAATTTAGGAATTTTCTAGTATTGGAGAAGGTAGAAGCTGTATGTAGTCAGACACATAGGTTGGACTTCATAAAAGCATTTTTTTTACAAACTTAAAGTTATGCTGGGTAGAATCCCATGGTCAGAAATACTTAAGGAGAAGGGAGTTCAAGAGGGATGGGAGTTTCTTAGAAGTGAAATACTGAAGGCACAATTACAAACTATTCCTATGAGAAGGAAAAATGGGAGGAGCCTAAGAAGCCAAGGTGGTTCCATAAACAGCTTTCTAAAGACTTTCATTTAGGAAATGGAAGGAGAGCCTCATAACCAAGGATGAATATAAACAAATCACCCGAGCTTGTAGAGAGAATGTTAGGGAAGCTAAAGCTCAGTATGGGCTTAGGCTAGTGAGAAATGCTAAAAACAACAAAAAAGGGTTCTATTCTAATGTCCAAAATAAGAAAAAGAGCAAGGACATAGCAGGCCCATTGCGGGGACAGGAAATTGAAATTGTAACAGGTGATGAAGAGAGGGCAGAACTGCTCAAGTCCTACTTTTCCTCAGCCTTCTTTTGCGAGAGAAATGGTGCTCAACGTGGAAAAAACAAAACCCATGATGAGGGAAGGGAGTTGCAGCCTAGGATTGGTATAAGGGTAGTACATAAACATCTAGTTTCTGTAAATGAAACTGAGTCCTTGGGGCCAGATGAACTGCATCCAAGGGTACTAAAAGAACTTGTGGATGTAATTTCTGAGCCATAATTTTTGAAAGTTCTTGGAGAACTTAGAGAACAGGTGAGGTGCTAGAATAGTCACCTATCTTCAGTGTCAGACGTCCTTTGTCTTGAAAATATAGATATTACAAACATCATTGAACGTCATCTCAACAAGTTTATTTATTCATTTTTGTCTATATAGTGCTATTGTGTGAACCTAACAGCAATTTCTTCCATTATTGTTGTACCTTTAAATTGCTGGTCCCCTTTGTAGATTTATTGTACAATTTTGGGACATGTCCACTCTTAATCATAGATTCACTTATTCAGAAGAAGATAGAGCCAGGATATTAGGTAATTCCTCTGGTCTCAGGAGGAACTCCAATAATAGAAATATATCAGATTGGACCCAGTTGGACTTTCTATATAAGAAAGAAATGCGGATGACCCTTCATGCAGCGTCCCTAACTGAGTATTGTAATTCGGATATTATTCCACGAGGACTTAGACTGCAGAAGGGTCCGGCTATGTTTCTTCATAAGGAAGAATTTAAGAACAAATGGGTTGCCATAATGAACAAATGTTCCTTTGACTTAATGTTATTGATAATTGAGGAAGCTGCGCAGGAGGCAGAGAATATTAAGCGGGAGGCGAAAGAGTTAGAAGAAAAACTTAAAAAAACATTCAATCAGGAAGAATTTGATGCCAAACTTAAGACTCTTGAGGAAAACCTGAAGGAATATGAGGATAGAACTAGAGATACTAAGCTCAAAAAACTGGATAGGGACCAT
>NW_015164705.1:216474-232007 GCF_001447785.1 Gekko japonicus
AAGAGCCAGCATGGGTTTCTCAAGAACAAGTCATGTCAGACTAACCTTATCTCTCTCTCTTTTTTTTTTTTAGAAAGTTACTAACTTGCTGGGTCAGGGGAATGCTGTAGACGTAGTTTATCTTTATTTCAGTAAGGCTTTTGATAAGGTTCCACATAATTATCTTGTTGACAAATTAGTAAAATGTGGTTTGGATCCTATAGGCAGATCTGTAACTGGTTGACAGATCACACCCAGAGAGTGCTTGTGAATGGTTCCTCATCCTCTTGGAGAGGAGTGACAAGTGGAGTGCCTCAAGGATCTGTCCTGGGACCTGTTTTGTTCAATATCTTTATAAATGATTTGAATGAAGGAATAGAGGAAATGCTTTTTGAATTTGCAGATGATACTAAATTGGGAGGGGTAGCAAATACAGTAGAAGATGAGGTCAGGATACAGGATGATCCAGATATGATGGAAAACTGGGCCAAAAAAATACAATTAATTTCAATTGGGATAAATATAAAGTTCTGCATTTAGGTAGGAAAAATCAAATTCATAATTGTAGGAAGGGGGAGACTTGTCTTGGCAGTAGTATGTGTGGAAAAGATCTAGGGGTCTTAGTAGACCATACACTGAACATGAGCCAGCAGTGTGATGCGGTAGCTAAAAGGGCAAATGCCGTTTTGGGCTGTATCAACAGAAGTATAGTGTCCTGATCTCGTGAAGTTTGCTCTGCTCTGGTGAGCTCTGGCTCACCTAGAATATGGTGTTCAGTTTTGGACACCATAATTTAAGAAGGATATAGACAAACTGGAATGTGTCCAGAGGAGGGCAGTGAAAATGGTGAGGGGTCTGGAGACCAAGTCCTATGAGGAAAGGTTGAAGGAGCTGGGTATGCTTAGCCTGGAGAGGAGACGACTGAGAGGTGATATGACAACCATCTTCAAGTACTTGAAGGGCTGTCATATAGAGGATGGTGCAGAGCTGTTTTCTGTTGCCCCAGAAGGTCAGACCAGAACCAATGGATTGAAAATAAATCAGAAGAGTTTTCATCTAAACATTAGGAAGAACATCCTGACAATTAGAGCCGTTCCTCAGTGAAACAGACTTCCCCAGGAGGTGGTGGACTCTCCTTCTCTGGAGGTTTTCAACCAGAGGCTACATGGCCATCTTACAGCAATGCACATTCTATGGACTTAGGCAGATCATGAGAGGGAGGGCAGAAAGGGCTGCATCAGTACTTAGTTCTTGTGGCTCTTTCTTACAAGCCCAGGGAAATGCTGATCACCACTTTGGGGTCAGGAAGCAATTTTTCTCCAGGCCAGTTTGGCTGGAGATCCTAGATGTTTTTTGTTATCTTCTGGGCATGGAACAGTGGTCACTGTGGGTGTGGGGGGAAGGTATTTGTGAATTTCCTTCATTGTTGTAAAGTACTGAGTCCAGACATGTTGATAAGTGAAACAGCTCATAGTTTATTTCAGCTCAGAAAAACAAGACAAGGAAAGCAGGATCGGAGGCCTGTTTATATTCCCATAGTGAACCACACCCAAACACACACCCACACCTGTGATAGGATTATTTACAGTGCACATGCATTCTATAGGTCACTCTAGGATCCCGACCGCCCGATTGGGTGCGTTCTAGGATCCGTGCTGGCTATTGTCCTGGAGAGCAAAGCCTAAGCCATTCACATGGCTGTGTGAGGACCCGACCGTGTGCGTAGTCTATGTAAGAACACAACAATTGTGCAGGGGGTTGGACTAGATGACCCTGGTGGTCCCTTCCAACTCTATGATTCTATGATTCTAAGCTCTTCTCTCTTGAACTCTTGAACTCCCTGATTCTCTGACACAGGCAGCATTTTAAAAAGCCTGCTTTTCTTTGCATTCTGTCACACATGGGTAGTGGGGGTCTTGCTCCTCCCCAGCCTTTTTCCTGATGCTGAAGAACCCCCAGTTGGAAATTAGTCACATAAAATAACAAAAAAAAAAATTCTCATGGTACACCCCGAGAACCCATCTCTGTCTTGTTTATTTTTCTCACATGAACACACAGGCCTTTTCTGCACTGACAGCTTGCTCTGGAGAATCCGAGGAGTCAAGCCTTAAAAGTTAACTTTGGATTCACCCACATTGCACTGGTTCCCCCCCTCTCCATTGTATTTACTGTGCGTTCCATACATGCATTCTGCATCTACAAGTAAAACCCATTTTTTAAAAAACTTCAAAACTGCGCAGTACTGTCACAGAACACGGCTCTCTGGAGAAACCCAGCCTTTTGCTTCTCTCCACTGCTGCCAGCCAAGATGGATGGTGGCTGTCTGACCAGCTCAGAGTGCCGCCCCACCGCCTTCTCTCTCTCACTTCTCTCCCAGCCCAAACTCCTCCATGGTTAATTGCCCATGGTGCTTGCAGGCTGCTGCCACTCAATCTCCTCCGCAGCCCCCACCTCTCACGGGCCTACCTAGAATAATAGAATCATAGAATGTTAAGAGTTGGAAGGGGACCTGCAGGTCATCTAGTCCAACCCCTTGCACTCTGCAGGAGCATAGCCGAAAGATAGCCCGACAACATCCCCAAAAGATGGTCATCCAGCCTCCACTTGAAAACGTCCGGCGAAGGAGCATCCACCACCTCCCGAGGCAGACTGTTCCACTGCTCAACCACTCTTACAGTTAGGAAGTTTCTCCTGATATTTAGCCGGTAACGACTCCCTTGTAATTTCCACCCATTAGATCTAGTCTTGCAATCAGGAGCAAGAGAGAATAGATCCATTCCATCTTCTACATGACAGCCCTTCAGATACTTGAAGACTGCAATCATGTCCCCTCTAAGCCTTCTCTTTCCCAGGCTAAACATACCCAACTCTTTCAGCCTTTCCCCGTAAGACTTGGATTCCAACCCTCTCACCATCCTGATTGCCCTCTTCTGGACACGCTCGAGCTTGTCAACATCCTTCCTAAAATGTGGTGCCCAAAACTGGACACAGTACTCCAGGTGAGGCCTGACCATAGCAGAATAGAGCGGAACTACCACCTCCTGTGATCTGGACACAATGCTTCTGTTAATGCATCCTAACGCTGCATTAGCTTTCTTCACAGCCACATCGCACTGCAGGCTTGTGTTTAGCTTGTGATCAACCAGAACACCTAAATCCCTTTCACATGTGCTGCTGTCAAGCCAAGTCCCTCCCATTCTATATCTGTACCTTTGATTTTTTGTACCTAAGTGTAGAGGTTTCCCTTTCACCACCACCAAGTTGCCTCCTCTCCCTGCCACAGATGCTGGGGAGGCAGCCATGGCAATCTCTGGGCAGAGGCGGGGGACGGGAAGAGCCCAGTTGCCTGCCTTGGCACAGTTCCTGAGCGAGCCGGGAAGGTCCAGCTGCCCAGTATGGCTAATCATACCATCATGAAAGGAACAGGGATTCATGGTGAGGGTCATGGGAACCATCTACCCATCTTTAAAAAGAAGAATGCTGCCCTTCCTCCAAGGCGCTCAGGATGGCATACATAGTTCAAAGATTTTGTAAATATTGGTATCTCTTCCCCTCTACCAGGGAGATCCCAGCCCTTCCCCTGCTAGGGGGAGGTGCGAACACATATGAAGATCAGTGATTGATCTACATTAGTGATAGAGCTAAAAAGGGCAATTAAAAAGTTACAACGATGGGGTAACCTTGCTGTGCAGAAGAGAAGACGGTGGAAGAGGGAAGGAGAAAAGTGCAGAGTGGGAGGGAGATGTGGCAAAAGAAAGGAGGGGTGGAAACGGATGGAGATGGGTGGGAAACGGGTGGTACTGCAGAGTCCAAGGAAACTTGTCTGCTTAGCGTTACCTCCAATTTAGAAGTGGAACAATTTTTAAGTCCGCTGCAAAAGCAATCTTGGATAACCTGGGGTGAAGGGGAAAGCAATCCGATGGCTGAATGCCCCCAAAGAGAAAATGCAATGGGGAAATTAGACGAATGTGGGAGTAAATGCAGCTGCAAATTTAAATAGCGACTGAGATCCATGGAGGGGGGGGGGGCAACTGCAGAAGAAGAAGAAGAAGAAGAAGAAGAAGAAGAAGAGATTGCATTTATACCCCTCCCTTCACTTGGAGTCTCTGTGTGAACAGGGCCATAGCTGCAAAATTACCAATATGATACAAAACCTGAACTTCTGGTATTTATTTGAAAACTGTCATTGGCTATGGATGAAGAGTGGCATTTCTCTGTCTCCATGGTGAATTCCTTTGCATTGGAAAAACAGAATGAAAAACAATTCAGGTATATACCTGAAGTAACTGTGATAATTGCCAACAGTCAATTATTGTTCCTGGGACTGAGCTATTGGATCCCAGCAACTAATGAAGTCATTTTCTGATTAATTTTCTGAGGTGACCTGGAAACTAGGAGATTGTGGGCACTGGCAACTCTACAAACTCCTTCCCTTCAAAAGAGGTGAAACCATTTTATTTATTAATTCATTTAATTCATTCATGCCCCACTTTACTCCCCAATGGGGACCCAAAGCAGCTTACATCATTCTCCTCTCTTCCATTTTATCCTCACAACAACCCTGTGAGGTAGGTTGGGCTGAGAGAGTGTGACTGGCCCAAGTTCACCCAGCAAACTTCCATGGCACAAACAGGGATTCGAACCTCAGCCTCCCAGATACTAATCAGACACTCTTATTTTGACATGCCATTTATGGCTCTCTGTGCACTATTCCCCAATGTGGCACCTACCTCATGTTCCAGGAAAGTGGACAAGGCCATTGCTCTTAACCACTACACCACAATGGTTCCAGTTTCTTACTGTTTCCTTAGGACAGTGAGTCTTTGCCCCCCCATTCCTAGAATCCCCATCCCTTTTCACAGTAGCCAAATGGATGTGTGATGGGCTTGCCCTCTGTCTTTACAAAAGCCTCATCATTCCCCTGTAGTATCATTCTGGACCCAAGTTTGAGAAACTCTGAGCTAAACCAATTGTTATTATTTTTTAAAAAGTTGTTTAATATGATTGAAAGGCCTGCTATGTTGGCTTCTAAAATGTAGGCTAATTGTGGCAGGCTTGATCCTCACCTACAAATCTGACTTGTTAATGAGAGTCCTAGGGGGCATGTATGTACCTTCTGGGAATCAGCTTCACTCCTTTCTTCTCACACAGTTGCTGTCCTTATCCTCGTGGCCTCTTTGAACAAAGTTTCTGGCAGTCAGTGTGAATTGCAGTATTACTTTCTGATGTGGATAAGCATATTTTCCAAAGTTGACAGAACCCACCCAAACTCATCCAAGTTAAAATTATGTCAGAGGCTACTAGGGCTTTCTCTCCTTAATGAGTTTGGAAGAGATCTCCAGTAACTGTCATAAGGAAATCACAGAATAAATGAAGAGTGGGCCTTGAATGTGCTTTGGCACTTGATCTTAAGAACTGAATCAGAGTCTCCAAAGGGGGAAACTGATGGCATTATTTAGTTTTGGCTTCTTTAGGATGTGTCAACTCATCTCTAAATGGCAATTTAAACGCTCCAAGAGCAGACGAAGGAACACTTAAAACTGGTAGCTGGGGATGAATCTAGCATAAAAATGAAATTAAGATGAACATCTTGTTCATATGTGATCTTCGTCTGACTGATGCATCTTTGCTACACAAGAATGAATATTCTATAACTGAGCAATAAGGGATTTTTAAAATTACACATTTATATTTAATCGCTTGGGATTTCCTTACTTTGGAGATGCAACTTTGAGGAGGTTTTTAAATCATGATCTAAAGGCACATAATTCAGTGACAGGTTATGTAATTATTCTAGTGGGTCATCCACAGAGATGTGTGTATATGTGTGTGTGTGTGTGTGTGTGTGTGAGAGAGAGAGAGAGAGAGAGAGAGAGAGAGAGAGAGAGAATATTGTCTTCAGGAACAATCCTTTCCAGATCTATTCAGGTTTCCATTCTGCACCTGGAAACAGTTTAATCTTAGAAAATAACTCAGAAAATAACCTGCTTTCCAATGCTTGCAGCCCTAACCTAAGATGCTGATGCAATTTGGGAGCTGCTATTCAGTATTCGATGTTGGTTCTGTAGATAGGTAATCATCCACAGAAACCCCCTTGGCATGCCTCAGAGAGTATAGTGATTGCACTGGAGACCATAGCGACTCAACTTACAGCCATCGATCGCAGAGCAGTGTGCTGCTGACACATCTTTGCCAGTTTCAGAGGGTAACTGTCACTGTTCCCTCTAAGCTGAGTTAGTGTGAACTAGCTCAGTTTTTTTAGCCTCCGGCTCACAATTTTTTGTCTTAGCTCAGGAAGCTAAGCTCCAGAGCAAAACTGATTGATGCAGTAGCCAAATCGCTCACTCACAACTTTAATGCCGGTAGCTCACAAAGTAGAATTTTTGCTCACAGGACTCCACAGCTTAGAGGGAACATTGGTAACTGCGTTGATCTGCACTAGAAGAGCTAGATTAGAGTTCAGCAGCACCTTAGAGAGCAACGAGATTCTCAGGATAGAAGCTTTCAAGTGTCAATGCTGCCTTCTTCAGGTCTTATTCCCTGAAAATCTTGTTGGTCCCTTGACAGGTTGGTGGGGAGTGCATGCCAGTGCATGCTGATGTGCATGCTCCCTGACACTGGGATATCCCCACCCATACATGAAAGGCACCAGTGGTGGGAACCAGGGGAACTCAGCTCTCTCTCCTGCGAGGAGCAGCATGGCATAAGGGGAAGGAGTTACAGGACGACTCCCCCCCCCTTGCTCACCTGTGCAAAGTGCATTGCCCCCCTCTTGGGGGGAGGTATATCCCATTTGGTTTTGTATCCTGAGCTGGAGTTGTGGAAGTAGTGACAGACCTCACGTTCCTGGGATCCCAGATCACAGCAGACTGTGACAGCAGCCATGAAATTAAAAGACGCCTGCTCCTTGGGAGGAAAGCGATGGCGAACCTAAACAGCTTGATAAAATGTAGAGACATCACCCGGCCAACAAAAGTCCGCATGGTCAAAGCAATGGTATTCCCAATAGTCATGTATGGCTGCGAGAGTTGGACTATAAGGAAGGCCGAGCACCGAAGAATAGATTCTTTTGGACTATGGTGCTGGAGAAGACTCTTGAGAGTCCCTTGGACTGCAAGAAGAACAAATCAGTCAATCCTAAAAGAAATCAACCATGACTGTTCCCTGGAAGGCCAGATAATGAAACTGAAGCTCAAATACTTTGGCCACCAAATGAGAAGGGAGCACTCACTGGAGAAGACCCTGATGCTGGGAAAGATTGAAGGTCAAAGAAGACGGAGATGGCAAAGGATGAGATGGTTAGACAATGTCATCGATGCAACGAACATGAGGACAGCGGAAGACAGGAAGGCCTGGCGTGATCTGGTCCATGGGATCATGAAGAGTCGTACTCGACTGTGCGACTGAACAACAACAACTGGAGTACCTGTAAGGATTCTCAGTGGAGCAGTGTGTTTGTTCTCTCCCTTGTCTATCTCTACAAAGTGCCTTCCTGTGCTAAGTGCCCTTTCTGGCCGAATCTGCATCTCGCATTTGCTCTGCTGTCTTACCAAACCCACACTGGAACAGAAATTCCCATCTACATTGCATGCCACTTTCACTTTGTTTGATTGTCGAATTTTATAGCAGCATCCAGACTGCATGCCGCTTTCGCTTCCTTTGATCTCTGGTTTTATGGTGGCTGTCTGCATAGATTTATTGCCATTCAGGGGTGACTCTGTAGTCAGTACGGCATTAACCTGGGGTATTTGGCCCAATCTGCATCTAGTATTTGCTCCGTTGTTCTACCAAACCCGTTGCTCCGTTGTTCTACCAAACCAACACTGGAACAGAAAAATATGCAGCTCAGAACCACCCTCACCCAGTTGGTCCAGAGTTATGGGCTGGGTTGTCATTAGTATGCTGATGATATCCAGCTCTATCTGTTAATGGATGGCCATCTGTCTTCTGTTCCCACAAACTTGGTTGAGGCTTTGGATGCTGTGGCTGGATGGTTGTGGCAGAGTCAGTCAAATCCATCAAAGGTGGAAGTCCTGTACTTGGGTCGAGGGGGGTTGGATGGGGGCACCAGGCTTCCCACACTGGAAGGGGAACCTTTGGTGCCGGCCCAGACAGTGAGGAGTCTGGGAGTGACACTGGATGCCTCTCTCTCTATGGAGGCCTAGGTTGCTGCAGTTGCCAGATCTGCATTTTTCCATCTTAGGCAGATCAGGTACTGAAGCCCTATCTTTCCCCGCAAGACCTAGCAATGGTGACCCATGTAATGGTCACTTCCGGACTTGATTACTGCAACTCGCTCGACACAGGCTTACCCTTGAAGCTGATCTGGAAATTACAACTGTTGCAGAATGCCTGCTGTCATCAACGCCTGTGCAGGCTCATGTTAGGCACATGCTCCGCCAACTGCATTGGTTGCCAGTTGAGTACTGGATTCGCTTCAAGGTGTTGGTTTTGACCTTCAAAGCCTTATACGGCCTGGGACCAACATATCTAAGGGACTGCCTCTTCCCATATACACCTCGAAGAGTGTTATGCTCAAAAGATCAACATCTCCTGGTGGTCCCTGGCCCGAAGGATGCCTGTCTTGCCTCAACCAGGGCCAGGGCCTTCTCTGTCCTGGCCCCCGCCTGGTGGAACAGCCTCCCTATTGAGACCAGGGCCCTGCAGGATCTCCTTCAATTCCACAAGGCCTGCAAGACGGAGCTGTTCCGCCAGGCCTTTGGTTGAGGCAGCGGGTGCCCATCTATGGCCTCCCTGAGGTTGCTGTCACCCGTCTGTCACCTGTCTACTGACCACGGGAAACTGGCTTTTAACCCATTGTACCATCAGGCCAGAACTTTATAGCCAACTGACGCTGTTATAATATTTTATCGTGTTTTAACTGAAATTGTATTTATTCTAATGATGTTATCTGCCCTGAGTCTGCCCACGGGATGGGCGGGATATACATGCAAATAATAAATAAATAAACAATGTTACTTTTACTTGCTGACCACAACCGTTTCCTTACTTGTGCAAGTAGTTGTCTTTCAGTGTAGTATCGAAGGAGGGTGAAAAACCTGGTATCTGTGTGGGAAGAGAGAGCACGCGCAACATGCCTATCAGCTTCTGTGAGGGGGACTTCTTGACAAAGTATGGTCTGGGGTGTTCCATTGAGGAGAAGAAGTCAGCGCTATTTTGTACAAACTGCCCCTTTAAAAATCCAGGAGTGATTTAATTGACTTAATTTCTCCCCTGAACAAAAGGAATTAAATTAACAATCTGAAGGTGATGTAATGCTTAAGAGAGACAGGGAGGGGCACCTTTGTTTGCCTTCTGAGACGGTAAAGGCCATATTTCCTACACAATTCATCAGTCATCCAACTATCAAGTCATCTCACTTGGCTGAAAAATAGAATAATTCTATCTGGATTACAAAAAAAATAATAATCTCCATCATCTTCTTTACAACTATGTTGGTATAAGTATTATGTAACTGGAGTTTATTATTTTCAACCAGATTATAATCAATCTTTATAGAGCAAGCTGAGGGAAGATCACATCACATCATGTCAATAGAAACTACAACCAAAAATATGGGAAGGGGAACTACTTCTAAGGGAAAAGAAAAAAGACCCACGAATAACTAAAACCCCAAGAGTAGGAGATCAATACATCAGCTTAACTCAATGTTACTTTTTTTAAAAAGCTAATAAAACAATGAACATAGTCGGTTATGCTAGATTAATTTTCTCTTAATTATTCGTTTAACTGCTTAAAGAAACCCCCCGAGCATCCCAAAATATTTCAGAGTTTTCAGGCACAAATCAGAGTCCTTCAGCCACTATTTATTCTTCTCTTTTCTAATCCTCAGTTTGTATGAACTTTTGGGGGCGGCTGCCCCCTTTTCAGAGGGTGAGTCCTCGTCCGAAGACCCCGAGCCTAACTCACCATCAGATTTGCTTTCTTCTTCTTCCGTCTTGTCCTCAGCTGGTTCCCTGAGCTGTGATTGCAGAAATTCACGTGCCTTAAGAACAGAGTCAATCTTTTCTTTTTTATCGTGAAGTTTAAAAATGACGCCTTCTGGGATTAAACATCTGTAACTGTTGCCATTTGTTTGTAGAAAAAGAATTAGTTCTTTGTAATTCTTTCTCTTCTGTCTTATGTCAAATGGAATGTCTTTTAAAATCCTGATGTTGTTGTCCCCAGTTTTCAAGGGAGTTCCCATAGTTGCTTTCAAAATAGAGTCTCTCACATGTCTCTTTGAGACTCTGACTACTATTTCCCCAGGCAGATGATTTTTCTTGATATATAAGGAATAGGACCTGTAGACCACATCCATTTCGTTATATAAATATTCTGCTGTCAAATCTGTCATTGGGGCTATTGCTTCACTCAGCTGCTGTTTCAGATTCTCTCCTTTAATTTCCGGGAGCCCTTGAAACCATAGGACCAAATTAGCTTTTTCCATTTGCAGCTGCAAAAGTTGTGACTCTTCCGTGGCTTGCTTCATTTTCAGCCTCTGCACCTTTTTCTTGACTTTTTTAGTGTTGGCGTCCATTTCCTTGACCTTCTTCCCCATTTGCTCTGTTGCTTTTAAAGATTGGGTCAGTTGAAGCTGCTGAGAAGCCAAACTCTGGCCAATTGTTGACAGTTGTTGCTTAATGCTAGTCAATTCATCCAGCAGAGGGCGCAAGGAATCAGGCAACATTTTTGAGAGCTCAGTGATCTCTTCCATTCGAGGACTACCCACTTTCGCTTTCAAAAGTTTTTCTTTCTCCGGTTTCTTTCCCACCATCTTTTTGGATTTGTTTACTTAACAGAAAGTTGCTAAAGTCTCTGAAATTCGCCCAAACACTTATCTGCGCTCTGGTAAGTCTCTTAAAACAGTTTCAAATGCTTATTTTCCTGCTCCCCCCTCTTTATTCCGTGTTTTCGTTTATGCGTTTGGGAGGGGCCCCTCCCCTGCTTGCTTCCCGTCGCTTTTTAAGTGGGCAGCTTTCTTTTTAAATCTTCATGCTCGCTTCAACCCAACTCACAGTTTGTTGTTGGCCAACCGGCCTCACTCAGCATCATTTTTTTCCACCAGATCTCCAACGCTTGTCCCGGTCAGCAGCACTCATACCATACGGTCACTCAGCAGCAGGACCTTCAGGGTGGAGGAGCGCCTCAATTCTCCGGTAACGCGCCATCAAAGAGGTCGCCCCTCAAAAGCCCCCTGTCTAGGAGCCTTTTACCAAGGTTCGGGGGGGCATGACGCATCACACCCCCTCCTACGTGCTGGTGTGCAGTTTGCATCCCCAGGGCACCCGGGAGATGCGTCTGCCTGCGTGTCGCCATAGACCGGAAAAACCCATGTCAGTGAAATTTTATCATGAAATATCTTTACTGTTTTAATGTCATGTGAAGGTTTTTAGTTGAACCAGAATCCTGGCTTGAATTCTTTTCTTTCTTTCTTTTTTTAAAAACGTCACAAATGGTTGGACTCCTGTTGCTAAAAATAAGATAGTGAAGATCTTGAATTATTTATTGGCGATTACATTTAGGATGTGCAGCCAAAACACAAAAGAGTGTAAAAGTTCAGAGGTGGCTCATTGCTTCTTGTTAAAATAAGAAGAGTTGGAGGAGCAATTTTGGATTGCTCTCATTCCGTACCATTTTAAAGCTTTGGTTTACTATTTGGAATCAATATGGTGATATGATGTCCTGTTGGGATTTTTTAAAAGCCTAGGTGAAAAGTTTCTTTTTAAAAGAAGTTCTAAAGCAGGCAATGGTAACAGCTGTTTAACATGGATGCCCTTCCTTTGAAAAGAAAAGACATTTAACATCTCCAACTACGTTGTCTCAAAGGAAGATGAGCTTAGTACTTAATTCTGGGTCAAAGCCTGGTCAAGTTGTAACGCTTCACGGTTCTTGACACAGCTCTGATATAAGAGCTTAAGCTCTGGAGGCTGTCAGGTAAAATTTATTGCTTCAGCTTCCCAATGGTAGAACATCTGATTTGCAAAACAGGTTAATTTCCTCACATATGGAACTCCTTGTTTATGTGTGTTTTTAGCTTTCCAGCCCACTCCATCACAAGAAGAAGATGAAGAAGAGATTGGATTTATACCCCGCCCTTCACTACCCAAAGGTGCCTCAGAGCGGCTTACAAACTCCTTTCCCTTCCCCTCCCCACAACAGACACCCTGTGAGGCCGGTGGGGCTGAGAGAGCTCTTGACAGAAACTGCTCTTTTTCAAGGACAGCTCTTATCAGAACTATGGCTTGCCTAAGGTCATGTTTTGTGAAGCTATCACAAAACTTCACTACCCAAAGGAGTCTCAGAGCAGCTCACAAGCTCCTTTCCCTTCCCCTCCCCAGTAAGGTAAAAGAAGAAGAGATTGGATTTATACCCCGCCCTTCACTACCCAAAGGTGGCTCAGAGCGGCTTACAAACTCCTTTCCCTTCCCTTCCCCACAACAAACACCCTGTGAGGTCGGTGGGGCTGAGAGAGCTCTTGACAGAAACTGCTCTTTTTCAAGAACAGCTCTTATCAGAACTATGGCTTGCCCAAGGTCATCCAGCCAGGTGCAAGTGGAGGAGTGCGGAATCAAACCCGGTTCTCCCAGATTAGAGTCCGCGCACTTGTTGGGATTCTTTTAAGTAAGTCAGCAGAGTAAGTATTAAGAGACTGAGTCCATGGTGTGTATTAAAATATAAAAGTTTACTATAAACCTAACATGGGAAAAAGGTACGCAGGATATAAAATAATAGAGAGCTAATATGCCTACATCCTTACATTTAACAGGTAAAACGGGAATGGCCGGCGTCTTCTTCCTTAGTCAGAACAAAGAGAGGAAGAAGAAGCCAATATGCTAAATACTTAACACATTGGTTTCCAATCAGACTAGCAAGTTAGCTCCAAAGTGCCCGGGCATTGTATTGTCTAAACAGATTGGTTACAAAGAAAGATGTGACTTCCTGTTGACCATAACAAACATCATTAACCCTGTAAATACTGAAGTGTTTTGACTTGTAACACCCAACAGTTATGGATGCCATTGAGAAGCTGCTTTGCATTGTTAAAAATAGTTACTATTATTGTGCAGTGGCCAAGTATGTTGTCCAGTTACTTTCATTTATGTTACTATCAATGTGATTTACCCAAATTGCGTATGAAGTAAGGATCTGAGGGTCCAATTCAGAAAGCAAAACAGGTCTACTGGGGAGGGTGCTTTTCTCCCAGCTGGGGTAACTTCCATAATCAGAGCTGGGCTCATAGAAAAGTGGTGTCAGGGCACAGGTTTCAGGAAGATGAGAGGTAACAGGTGGGTGGAGGTTTAGCAACCATCATTCATTCCCCCCCCTTTGCCCTTAGAACCATCACTCATCCCCCCCCCTTAGTCCCCAGCCCTGTCTGACGTGAATGAGACAAACCCCATTGTAAAGAGGTAAGCCTGTCACCATCCTATCTAATTTGGCTTTAGACAATGTGCCTGGGCACAGAAGCAGTCTAAAGATGGGGGGGGATTTTTAGGATTTACCAGCGCTTAGGGGCTAAATAATGCCTGCTTTGTGTATACCGTGTCCCAGATTCAGTCCTTGGTCTCTCCATTTGCAAGGAACTTAGACAGCAGGCATGAAAAATATTTCTGCCTAAGACCTTGGGTAGCTGCTGCCAGCATGTTACTAGATGGACCAAAGGTGTCCCAGAATTAGGTGGCTGGATGGGTCTTGCGAGTCCCCTGGACTGCAAGGAGATCAACTCAGTCAATTCTAAAAGAAATCCACCCTGACTGTTCCCTGGAAGGCCAGATAATGAAACTGAAGCTCAAATACTTTGGCCACCCAATGAGAAGGGAGCACTCACTGGAGAAGACCCTGATGCTGGGAAAGATTGAAGGTCAAAGAAGACGGGGACGGCAAAGAATGAGATGGTTAGACAGTGTCATAGATGCAACGAACATGAAACTGAGCAAACTCCGGAGCACGACGGAAGACAGGAGGGCCTGGCGTGATGTGGTCCACGGGGTCGCGAAGAGTCGGACTCGACTGTGCGACTGAAGTTAGTGTGCAACAATGGGTCTATACCAAATAAAACTAGAGAGGCGCATGCTCATGTGCCCCAGTGCATGTCACCTATTAATTCTTCTCTTCACAGTTCTTCTCATCGAGATCATTTCTAAGGATATGATGTTCACTTGAAAGAGTTCTCTTGTAATTAATTCTATTTGTGAAATGACTTAAATAGATCGTATCATGGTAATGAGTTGTAGCCCGGGCCTGTGAACCCTCTGCCCCCCCATCCAGTATTCCCTCTAAGCTGAGTTAGTGTGAGCTTGCTCACAGTTTTTTTAGCCTCTGGCTTGCATGCTGGTCCAAGAGTACATCCCATGACTTTTATTCACAATGTCTCAGGGTGGGTCCTCAACATATCCAGTTCAAGGATCTTGGTTTTTGGAGTACAATGACCTGTACCTTTGATTGTCAGTTAAGCAGACAGTACTGGGCAAATGAACCAATGGTATAAGGCAGCATCATGGGTTAGATCCTCTTGATAATTTCTTCATGCACAAAAGGTTGGGTTTTTTTTTTGCCAGTTTCCTCCTCCTGTGGCCAGCCTCCAGTTCCTCCCCCATGTTGTTCTGGGGGCAGTTGTCCCCCATGAGAAGCATTTTGGGGTGCATTTTGGGCTATAGCAGGAGGCAGAAGTAGAGAAACCATGGGCCGGATATCGCGGGGGGGAGGCGTGACTGTTTGCCCCGGAGCGAACTACCACGTGGTAGCCGGATCAAATGTCCCGCCCGACGTCCCGCCGACGTCCCGTGGTTGGGGGGAGGTGCTGATCATACCTCACTCCTGCGGCGCGGCAAAGAAGCGGTGCCGCGGTTGGTTGTGTTGTTTTTTTTAACCCAAGTGTTCGCATGCGCCGTTGGGTGCTTGTGCGCACCTGTGGAGACTTGACAAAAACAACAACAACTTTTCACGACGGGACATGGGCGGGCGCCGGATGCCACGAGCTAACACCGGAAACGTGATCTGACGCCTGCCCTTGCCCCGCGGTTTCCGGAAACAAGTACCTCGGAGGTACTAGTTTTTTACAGCGCATCTTCAGAGTGACGCCTCGGGTGAGCCACGGGAGCTCTACGCTTCCCAGATGTGGCGGTGAGATTGCACCTGGAAAATCCACCTATCTTCCGTCTCTCTAGTGTGCCTAATGCTCCTTGTGACCGGGGCCCATGCTTCACTGATGGAAACCTTTCATTCAACTGAGATTTTTGGCAGGACCCAAACTTATTTATTCAGATCTGGCAAAATCAGCCCACACCTCTAGACCAGGGGAGGGTAGACATTATGTTTCTGGGAACGACATTATCACCATCATCATCAACATCATCATCATTCAAGGATCACAAAACTGTGGTGATGTGGGTAGGGCAAACATTATGACATTTCGGAGCAAGTCTGCTGGGCTTGGGTGGGCAAACCTTTCCTTTGCTGTTTTCCCAAAAGCAAATTACCACCACTACCTCCAGACTGTAACTCGCCTGCAAGGGGGAGAGGCAAATGGGAGCTTTGATACAAGGGGAAAG
>NW_015164705.1:232037-247355 GCF_001447785.1 Gekko japonicus
GATGTGCGTAGGTGTGCATGCTTGGAATAGGAAGAATAGAGTGGGATGGGAAAAACCAAAGCCAAGGAGGGTGCAAGTGTGCACTTCCTTTTTCTTCACACAAAAGGTAAAAGAGGAGAAAGGCTGCTGCAGGAAAGCTGCTTCTAATTGCTTGGAGAGTGACTGGTCACTCTTGAGTGACCATGTGCCCACCCCCTGCTCTAGACCATGGGAAGCACAGAATTAAACAAGTGGGCTGGCTAGTCCAACAGCTTTCTCTTTAATCATCTTGGAACTATCCCCATTGCCTATTATTGCTACTCTTTCCTATTGATATTATGAATCTGTCACATCATGGGACATGACGGACAGAACTGGGTTTCTGGAACCCAGTGAAACAAAGAAAGATATGGGGGAAATGGCCACAGGAGGGAAAGGTAGAAGGAGACTTACCGGGTCAGCCATAAGCTGAACAAACCTGGCACAAGCAACATTTTATTCTCACTTTTTGCAGTAACCACAAGACTAGAGACATACTGTCTGCTGATAAATAAAGTCTGAGAATAAATGTAGATAACTCATTTTAATTATAAAAGAATGATTGGAATAACATTTATTTTGCTTTCATTTTAAAGAATAAATATTGCCTCTCCCTCAAGTGTTCTTTGTTTGCCATTTGGCACTCTTGGTAGAATTGCACAATCGCAAGAGAAATAAAGTCTGCATTCTGTAAGTTGATTACACTTAAGGGAAACTCTACATGCCAGGCAATTAAGGAAATGCAGTTTATACTGCATGATCTCAACCTCTAACCCTTTTTCTCATGGCACTGGCAACTAAACACCATTTCGATGGGTTGAGCTGTCATGGAGACTTAATGGTTCCTTTTAACTTCAGTATTCTTAAAAGAAATGGCTCCCCATTACAGGTAGATGTAAGCACCCTAGTGGAGACAGCTCCTCTTGGTTTTGTAGACCTTGGAATGATGGTAGATCCCTTGCTACAAGTGGACCTCCAGGATCATGTCAAACAGCCCTCTCGGCAAACTCCATTTGACAAGGGAATAAACCCTTTCTTTTCATTTTCATCTCACCAAACATCCTTTTACTTTTGTAGCCCTGAGACTAGATTACACTAATGTGCTCAATGTAGGATTTTCCTGCAGAGTGTTCAGAAACTCACAATGGGGCTAGGTTTCACAGGACACGTTATAAGAAGGCATTGGCATCTGTGCTTGGCAGCGAAGACAGCTCTGCTTCCTCTCTCTTGCCATGGCATTTCCCTTTCAATAATAGCAACAAGGCACTTGGTTAGACTGAAGTCTCACAGCACATTGTTGTAGGCATGCTAAAGCACGGGACCCTAGCAATGGCTTACGGGAGGCAATCTTGTTGAGTGTGACTTGCCTGCCTTCGTAACTACCCTGTCTTCAACATGGATTCTGCCGGTTCTTACTGCAGAAACCAAAGATGGAGTTGAGTTCCAACATGGGAGCAAGAGGCTACCTGCAACAGTCTCATCAGTTGCGTTCCTTGCAGCATTTGCAGCTCATATGATTACATCATAAGACGGCAATCTCTGACATGTTTACATAGAAGTAAATCCTCTTACAGTTTAACCTTGTTTCTTAAGTTCCTCTGAGTGACTTTTTGTAGTTTTTGATATCGCCCCAACTCTTGCGTGTGCCTGAGGAATGCAGTTAAGAACATAAGAACATAAGAGAAGCCAATGTTGGATCAGGACAATGGCCCATCCAGTCCAACACTCTGTCACACAGTGGTCAAAAATACCAGGTGCCATCAGGAGGTCCAGCAGTGGGGCCAGGACACTAGGAGCCCTCCCACTGTTGCCCCCCCCAAGCACCAAGAATACAGAGCATCACTTGCCCCAGACCGAGATTTCAGTGATAGAGCATCTGTATTGCATGTGGAGTGTGCCAGGTTCCATCCCTGACATCTCCAGTTAAAAAGGCCAGGTAACAGGTGCTGAGAAAGACCTCAACCTGAAATCCCAGAGAGCTGCTGTCAGTCCGAGTGGAAAATACTGACCGTGCTTTGCCAAAGACCTTATTCACTGTCACATGTAGTGGTAGGTGTGGCAGCTATGAGAAAACAGCAAGTACTCTCTCACACACAGTAATCCCCCCCCCAATGGACATGTTTTAGCTGTTGGAGGCAAATGAACAGTCTCCTGAACCTTCTGCTCCTGTGATCACTACATGCAAGGAAGGGGTGAACTGAACCAGCAGCTTTAGTTAAAGGTAACCTGAGGTTCACTGAAGTGTTGACTTCCACAGGTCCTGGTGATTTTTAAATATACACCAGAGGTCACAGAAAGTTCAATAGGTAAAAATGCATGGATGACAATGCACATACGTTGTATTGCTAATGTGAATTTAGGTACAGGGATATGTCCAACGAGCAACTTACTATGATATGTGATATGGACATTATACTAAAGACATTAATGTGTTTAACACTGTGGCATTATACTCCAGTCCAATGTAATGATTATCCGCACAGATTAAAGTCAGATATGCATTCTAAAGTTTAGTGGAAGTGCTTTGAACACACATCTTTCTGAATTTAGAGGTATTTGGTTTCAAGACAGAGAAGAGGGCATGCCAAAGCCACCACACTTAGAACAACTGGTGGTGGGGAGGGCGAGATATAACTATAACTAATAAATAAATAAATAAATAAATAAATAAATAAATAAAGCAGTCATTGTTATGTTCTGAATGATTCTCTGGGATGTTTCCTCAGTGAACAATGACAGGCAACCTTCACTAAAAAGTTCTAACATCCTGATAAAGGAGGATATCGAGCATACTCTTTAGGGCAGATGCTTAAAGGATCCCCTCTCCCTGTGTGGACCTGTGACCCAGCTCTTCTTATCGTGCCAGTTCTTCCTTTCTGTCCCTTTCGTTCAGGAGGTGAGGACAGAGTGGCCCATTCCAGGGTAAAGCTGAGTCCGGTGGCACCTTTAAGACCAACAAAGTTTTATTCAAGGTAGAAGCTTCCATGTGCATGCACACTTCTTCAGACACATAAAATACTTAGTTCAGTCTCCCCCCAACCCCACCCCCGGTCATTTTGATTACTCCTCTCTCCCGCTTTCCCCAGTCCTTGATACAGGCTTGGTTTCAGAAAGGGTGGCTTTGCCAGTTCTCTTGTCACTTTGAACAGTGCTCAAATTTATTCCTCTAAAGGCTCGCTGCTACCAGGGCTAGGGCCTTTTCAGTGGCGGCTCCTCACTGGTGGAATGAGCTCTCAGAGGAGATCAGGGCCCTGCAGGCCCCGGTTAAGTGTTTCACGGTCTTCCGGCGGTAACACTTTCTGGAGAAACGGTAGTGGTAGTGGCAGTGGTAGTGGCAGTGGCGGCTCCTACTCATTTGCCTGGCGGAAGAGCTCCGTCTTACAGGCCCTGTGGAACTGCAAAATGTCCCGCAGGGCCCTGGTCTCCTCCAGGAGCTCATTCCACCAGATGGGAGCTGCCACTGAATAGGACCTGGCCCTTGTTGCTGCAAGCCTGGCTTCTTTGGGGACCAGGGTGTTGTGACCCTGACCGAAGTGCTCTTTGGGAAATATGTGGGGAAATGTGGACCCAGGCCATATAGGGCTTTAAAGGTAAGCACCAGCACTTTGAAGCGAATCCGGTACGCTATAGGAAGCCAGTGCAGCGCTTTCAGCATAGGTCAGGTCTGCTCCCACCTAGGGGCACCCATCAACAACCTAGCCGCAGCATTCTGCACCACCTGCAGCTTCCGGATTTGCGACAGAGGCAGCCCCATGTAGAGGGCATTGCAGTAGTCTAGCCTTGAGGTGACCGTCGCATGGATCACTGTAGCTAGGTCATTGTGGTCGAGGAAAGGAACCAACTGCCTCACCAGCCAAAGATGGTAGAAGGCCGATCTGGTAGTGGCTGCCACCTGGGCCTCCATCGTTAAGGTGGGGTCCAGGAGCACTCCCAAACTCCTAACCTCCGAAGCTGGCACCAAAGATGCCCCATCGAAGGTCGGGAGCTGGAGCCCCAACCCCGGTCCGGTCCGACTCAAGCACAGGACTTCCGTCTTCACCAGGTTCAATTTCAGCCTGCTCAGTCTGAGCCACCCAGCCACGGCTTGTAACACCTGGTGCAGGAGTCCCAGAAGATCTGCACCCAGTGCACACACAGAACTCCCCTAGCCCCATGGCTTCCTCAGTCACTTTCATAAATGCTACTTCACCAGGCCTGTAACCAGGATTTTTTTTAAATTCAGGTGGCCTTTAAATACACCCGGGAGCACTGATAAAATAAAAATAAAATAAACTCATGCTCCCCAGTTGGAGCATGCAGGAGCACGATTGTTTCCCATATTGTGGAGGGTGGGTGATTTTCAAGCAGATTTCAATGAGAGGAGAGCTTTGCCCTTGGTTTACAGCAGCTGAGGTTGTCCCAGCTGGTGGGAGTGGAAGGAGGAGAGCCATCTAGGACTGAAACTAGTCCTTTCTGCCTCCTTGGACCTGCCTGCCCCACCTCGCTGGCCTTCCTGAATTCCTCGTGCCGCTTCCTGCAGCAGCCGCACCACTACCAGTGCCACCAGCTTGGGAACCACAGCCTGCTGGTTCCACCTCGCCTCCCAGCTGGCAGCCCACTTAACTTCCTTGCGCCACTTCCTACCTAGCCACTGCTGCCACCACCAGCTCAGGACCCACAGCCAGCCGGCCCCACCTCGCCTGCCGGCCCACCTGCCTGGCTGCCTCATGCTGCTTTTTGCTGTGGCCACCCCACACTACTAGCTCAGGATCCATAGCCTGCAGGGGCTGCTGGCAGGTGGGGAAGTTGTGGGGCCTTGGTAGGAAGTCAGGGAGGGTGAGCCCCAAAATGTCCCACTGTAGCTATGGGCCTGTTCTTCAGTCTATGCATTTCTGTGCTACATGGAATTTTTTAAACATGTGATTTTCAATGCAAACTTTGCCATTGGAATGGCTTACCAGCAACCTATTCCCTCATACTTTTCTAGGATTGCATGAACATTATTTCCCCCATCTGCAGCTGCTTTGATGCAATTGTCAAAAACATGAATCCAGCCAATCAATAATACAATGAGCATGAAAACACCACAGGTCCAATACAGCCAGATTTCCATATGTGGGACCTCTGTTATCTACGTTGCGGTCATCCATTGAATGTCCTGGAAAGAAGAAGTGTTCTCCTACACGTTTCTAAAGTCTTGTGATTCTTGATGTCAGATGTGTGTCCATTTATCCTTTGGAGTAGGGTTTGACCTGTTCGCCCTATGTAGAGAACCAAAAGGCATTGCTGGCATTTAACGGCATATACAATGTTAGAAGATGAGCATGTGAATAAGCCTGAGATGGTGTAGTTGATGTTGTTAGGTGCAGTGATTGTGTTGGTAGCAAAGTTGGCATCTGGGTTTATTACAAGTTCTGGTATATTCAAATTAGATGTTGTTGTGGATGATGAGTTGTTTGAGACTGGGGGGCTGTCTGTGCACAAGAAAAGGTTTGGCCCCCCCCAGTACTTGGGAAAGAGAACTGACATTATCCAGTAGAGGTTGTAAGTCACTGATAATGCATTGAACTGTTTTGAGTTGTGAGCTGTATTGTTCTGTTATTGTCTCTTTTGGGCCTGTCATGCCACAGGTTTTCTCTGGGTACTATTCTGGCTTTGTGAATCTGTTTCTTTACTTCGTCAGGTGGATACTTTCATTCCAAAAAGGTTATTTATTTATTTATTTATTTATTTTTATTTTTATTTCATTAAACTTATATCCCGCCCTCAAGGCTTGTAGGCTCAAGGCGGGTACCAGCACGTATCTATCTGCAATTAATGCAGATTTACAACGCCCACCTGAATCCATTCCAGGGGGGGGGGATCTGGGGCATTCCGGGGCTGGGAAGGGAGTTGTCGGTGCGATTATTTCACTTCAGAAAGTGGCATCATTGCATCAGTGACATCGGGGCGACATTCTACTTTTTGAGCAAAACACCATGGTAAAAATGGCTACAAACCACAGAGTTTTGCCCCAAAAGTAGAGTGTCGCCCTCGATACTGCCGACAATGTTCCCTCTAAGCTGTGGAGTCTTGTGAGCAAAAATTCTACTTTGTGAGCTACCGGCATTAAAGTTGTGAGCGAGCGATTTGGCTACTGCATAAATTAGTTTGCCCCGGAGCCATCCCTCCTGAGCTAAGACAAAAATGTATGAGCTGGAGGCTAAAAAACTGTGAGCTAGCTCACACCAACTCAGCTTAGAGGGAACACTGGTGCCAACGCGATGATGTCCCCTCCAGAAGTCATGTCATTGTGTCGATGACATTGCTGAGAGGTGTCTTTTTGGGGGTGGAGTTTCCTCCAACAGCCAGCTGGCTCAAAAGCAGGGGTTCCCCCGCCCCCACCTGGAGGTTGGCATGCCTAGCGTTTTCAGTAGTCACCCCAAAACTGTGGAACATTCTTTTTTTTGCTAATTCTGTTTTTTTAATTTTATTCATTTTAAAATAATCATTAACAACAATTAACATCAAAAGCATTAAACAAGCAACAACAAGATATAAGGATCAAGTAGCCTCAAAAGTCTATTAGGTAACAGTAAAAACTATTTTTAACATTTTTGAACATTTAATGACCAATAATGAAGAGTATAAAGTGCTGGTAATTATGACAAAAGTCTGAACTGCATTCTCATTCCTACAGGATGTGCAATACAGCTGCGTTCAGAGGAGCTTTTAATTAAATTGTCTGTGGTTGGATTTGGATGTTATGACACCAGCTCATTCTCTAGTTTTTGTACCATGATGTGTTAGTTGGCTCATCAGATCTACTCCCAACTTACATGAAAGGAGGAGCCTTCTGATATTTATATTCATACCAGAATTGTTAGATGATTATCTGCTTGGCCTATGTCCATCTCCCCAGTGCTTTTAGACAAGCTTCAGCTTTTAATGTGGTTGCAGTTATCACTAGGAATTCTGTATCTGTTTCGACAGTAAATGCAAAACATGTTTATCTCACCCTTCCTCCAAGAAGCTCAGGGACATACATGGGTCTCCACCAGCAGCACACCACTCTCCCTTCCTCCAGTTTCCCTCACATTGCCCCTGTGAGATAGTCCAGGCCGAGAGAAAAGGACAGGTCCAAGGTCATTCAATGAGTTTCAGGGGTGGTGTGGTGCTGGAATTGAACCTCAGCCAGCAGCAACTTTGGTATAAGAGTGAGGGGTGACAGAAGGAAAGCTTCTTTCTCATGCTCAAGCTATTTTAGCGTGGGTTTGGGCAGGACTGGAAAGTAGGCCACATTCACACGGATGTTTCGAAGGCACACTTGTCTCCCTGACCACACAAAGGGACAGTGCAGAAAGAAAGTGGATGTACAATTTGGGGCTGGCAGTGCTGTTTGTATACAACTAGTATGAGAAGCCCAGTAGAGACCACCACTGGAAAATAAAGGAATTCCTGTAAAGCTACTAATGGAGTTTTACAATTGAACCTATATAACTGCCTTATACAAAACCAGACACTTTTTTCTATCTAACTGGCAGTGGCTTTCTGACGGACAATGGTCTTTCCCCAGTACTGCTACCCAGGGGTCATTTCCTGCAGGAGCGTACGGGAGCGGAGCTCCAGCAGTAAAAAGCCTAGGGGGCAGACACATGCAACAAGCCCCACCCCCTGCTTCCAGCAGCCCTCAGTCAGAGCAAGAAGCAGCCAGGTAAGTTGCAGAGCCCCCCAGCCCCCCCAGTCCAAAACAGTCCAGTGGCACCTTTAAGACCAAGTTTTATTCAGGTACAAGCTCTCCCTCCTCTGCGAGGACAGATCTGCACGTTCCCCCCCCCCCCCAATAGCTAGCAATCCAAAACAGTCCAGTGGAGCCTGAGCGGTGGGTGTTGCCTTCTGACACACTTCTGGTGTTGTCAGGGAGTGTGGCATATGCAAATAAGTCATGCTAATGAGTTATGCTAATGAGCTCCTGCACCTCTTTTTCTAGGAAATGACCCATGCTGCTACCTGAGATCTTTTTCAAGTGGAGATGCCAGGGACTCAGATGGATCCTCCTGCATGCAAAGCACGTGCTCCATTTCTGCTCCTCCCTGTCATCATATCTGTCTTTTTCTGTGATTCCTGAAAGGAAATTTGGCAAGGGGAAAAATAAAATTCCTTAATGTGTATTGATTTATGTTGTTTAGAACAAATACTGCAATATTGATGTTTTAGAACTTCTCAGCAGCAAAGTCACTTTGAAAATACCTGTGCATATAGGATCACAGGCTCAGTTCTGATTATTCGAACCCTGATTTAGATGCCTCTGGAGATTTGACTCAATTAAGGACTGTAAATTGCACCCTCTGAATGTTTCGGTGCGTCTGTGGCTTTAAGTAAGTCAGTGTGCTGTTTCCCTTCATAAAGGATGTGGAGTGCTCATTAGCATGTCAATACCCAGAATGCTCTTCCAGCTCATTTCTGTTTCATTGCACTGCTGGTGTCAGTTCTCTGGAACAGCTGAAAACAACCCGATTTGCACGTGCATGTGTGTGTGTGTGTGTGTGTGTGTGTGTGTGTGTTCGCATGTGTGTTCTGTATGTGTCGTTCTTTTCCCTCCAGTGTAAAAAAAAATTATGGGTTTTCAGCATTACTCTGGGAAAGAGGATTCAGGACAGGTTACCAATATCTCATCTCAACCACTACACAGGAAGAGATATCATTTCAGGGCCACCCAAACAACTTGCAAAATCTGCTTCAGAGAATCATTCAGTTCCTGAAAAGCAGCTCTGTAGCTTTCTGCTGTACAGAGAGCTGTGTGAAATTCCGAGCCTTCAGCATTATTCTACTTCTCTATCAGTTTCTACACGTCATCACGATAATGTGTCCAAATAGTAAAATGATAGTGGTTTGAAACAAGAGCATGTCATGTCTGTGGCTTTAAAAACAACAACAGACCGTTAATGTATGTGTGTGAGGTGAGCAGCAAGTGCTGATTAGACGGGTAACCTTCATGAGGCTAAAATCATAGTCACAAAATTGACATGAAATTGTTTCAAATGCAAGACCTTGTATCCAAGTGAGGTGTGTATGGGTGCTGTGGAGTCACTGAATGTCAGACAGTGATGGTTCTGTCCTACTGTGTACAATGACATGTATCATTTCTTGATCTTCCAGTGTTTTTAAAAATTAACACCACAATAAACAATTGTTAATGAGAGAGACTTTAACAAGGACTGTATGTATCCCATACAAACAAGGGAAATATAGTATTGCAGAATGGCCCTGCTAACCTGTGTGTGCCATTACACTTTGGCTGAGACACTCAGCTCCTGTCCTGGGTCTCCACCAGCAACACACTACTCTCCCAAGTGCACTCAATTCCCAGAAGAATTCTTCGCTTCTCTATGGGTTTCTGTGCTGCCACCAGATGGTCATTGACAGTATTTTCTGCCAAGCTGGCCAGTCCTAGCACTTCCATCCATATTGCTGTTTACAGGCTCTGCTTAATGCCTGCATCTCCCTCTTGCTCCAATTATCTACCCATGGAGACTGTTTACGGCAACTGAGTACTCTGGGAATCTAGCGATTCCCACACACATACCGTGCACAGCAATGGCTTCAGCAAGGATACAAAGTCAAGGTACATACACACAGTCCTCTGTCTCTTCTCGAGACATACACTGACTATTGTTATTCTCGGGTAGGCTATTCTGTTACAGGATTCTGTCCATTATTCTTCAACCTGAGCTAGGCCGCCTGCTCTTTGTTAGCTCCACATGGTAATGGCAGCTCCACATGGTAATGGCAGCCATCAAGATGGAGCCTAGGCACGAGTACAGTTTCCTGCAGGTTATCCTCAGAAGGAATCAGCCAGAACGGATCTCATTACCCTCATGTCAAGGGAATTTATGTCTTCTCTGTTTGCCCACTCCCTGTGGCCAGTCATTCTGTTCCTGTTGTACCCATGAAGACATCCAGTCTAGCATTTGGCATCCCCATGTCTCTGGCCTGTCCAAAGTGTCACATTCCTTCCAGGGTGTGAGTTGGCCTTTTGATTGATCTCTGCTGGCTAGAAGCAGGGGTTGTTTCATAGAAAAAGAGCTAGGGAAAATCATTAGCATAACTCATTAGCATATGCCACACCCCCTGACATCACCAGAAGTGTGTCATAAGGCCACACACCCCACCCCCAATGGTCCCGGCTGCCGGCGCCGGCCTTGCAGCTCCACTGCCGAGCCCCATGAGGGGCCCGGCGGTGGACCTGCAAGGCCGGCGGGAGTGCAAGGAAGCCCCGCCAAGGCCCTCCCTGGCCCCAGGCAGGTAGGGGTGGGGAGAGGCAGGGAGGAAGCAACTTACCCTCCCTCTTCTTCTGCCTCCTCCTGCCTGAATGAGGGCCGGAAGCGGGGCGGCCGGAAGCAGGGGGTGGGGCTTCATCATGTGCCCCGCCCCATACCTCACCCGGGGGAACTGCGATCCCCCGCAATCCCCCCCGAAATGACCTCTGGCTAGAAGCATTATCATAACCAAGCTTTAGGTAGTATTACGTGCGTATGAAAGCCATCATACAGCTCTCTCTGGTTTCCTGTGTTTTTACCAGGAGATAAATTTTTGGGAGTGAATGTGAGGGTTTTGCAGGCCTCAGACTCCCCATAGTGTGATGAAGCCCAAAGTGGAGAGCAGTTCCCCGCATACAGCTACGATATTTTGCTATCACATCATTTGATAATACTGTTATCTCCAGAGCCTTTCAAATTCTGTACCATACACTTCCAAGACACTGCATTTATATTATTATGTAAGTACCACTGCATGCAACCTCTATTTTCATATAGTCCAAATAGATTGTCCATCATTCAAATGCACAGTAAACCTGTGACTAATTTTGGGCACTCGGTAAACCTAAAGTGACTGTTCAGTGTGGATGTTACATAATGAACACCACAGATTTTTATAAAACATACTTTGCTGCCTACCCAGTAGTCAATTGATAAAATATCTCCTGAAATGGGCAGTTCTGCTGAGCTTCTGATTCTGTTCTGTTGCAGCTTGTATATGGCCAGAGGCAAAAGCCAAAGGATTCTTGGCCCTTGGCTCTTATCCTGTGGCTGGCATCTTGTGGTGTTGAGTGAGCCAGCCAAGGAAATTCAGGAGCATCCCAGGATGCTGTTAGCAGGGCTATTTTTGGGCAGGAACACACAGGAACGGGAGTTCCGGGTGGCTTCAGAGTTGGCCATGCCCACTACAGCCAAAACCTCTGTGTGTGCTGCTACAGAGGGAAGGTCTCGAGCGCGACCCCCCCTGAAGCGACTCTGAGGCGGGGAGGGCAGGGGGGCCCCCTGGAAGGATCAGGGAGACATTTAAATGCCACCCCCAGCCTGTCCAAGGGCTGGCTTGCCCGGGCAAGCCAAGGGAAGGCATGGGGGTGTGGCCTAATAGGCTGTCAGCTGCACTGTCAGGGGTGTGGCCTAATATGCTAATGAGTTTCTGCTGTTGAGTGTGGCCTATTATGCTAATGAGTTCCTGCTGGGCTTTTTCTTTAAAAAAAGCCCTGGCTGTTAGTTTATTATTTGTTCTGTATTAAAATTGTATTTTTGTCTATTTGGTGGTGTTGGAAAGTGTCGTCAAGAAGCCGCTGGCTAATGGTGATCCTAGCAAGTTTCAAAGCATGAGATGTTTAGAGATGATGCCTCTGGATCGTGACCCTGCTTTCCCTTGATGATCTCCCATCCAAATACTCGCCAGGGCTGACTGTGCTTAGCTTCTGAGATCTGATGAGATTGGACTAGCCTGAGCTAACCAGGTCAGGGCTTTGTCTATTATTTGAACTGTATTTTGGCATTTTTGAAAGTTGCTTTTGGTCCCAACTGGGAAGGAAGTGAATCAAAATGCCTAAATAAATAAAATCCCATCCCTACTTTTCCCATGTTACCTCTCCCTCACCTCTAAATAAGTAAATTGTAAGCACCTGAAAATAAGGTTCTGTCTTGGGGGGGGGGAGGTTGCCATCTCTCTTCTTCAAACACTGAAAAGAGCATACTGAACGCATAAACCCATTCATGTGTTCAGGGGAGGATAAAGCACATAATGGATGCATGTGCATAGATTTTGTATATCCCATTGGGAACCTTGCCCAGAAAGAGAGAGAGAGAATAGGGGCAAGGACATGATTAATTTCTAGTCCCTTTCACACATTCCATTATGAACTAAATTATGTCTATAGATAACTAGGAGCAAAGCCCATGAAAGGACAATACAACAAGCGCTAGAAAGACAGGAGACTTCCCCGGGCCACCCTGGGCCGCCGACGTGCATCAGGTCTCAATGGCCCATGATAGCCGCCACGGTGGCAGGACTGGCCTCGGCCTGACAACCCTGTGCCTGCTAAATGGGCCGGGCCGCCTGTCACCTTGGAGCACAGTGAGGCCCGGTCCCTCACTTTCTCCCCCCTCCCCAGACCCCGGGGTCGAGGGAACACCCTGCCACTGGCTCTCTGCCTGGGCGGGTGGTGGCAGTCTGCGGGCTGCCTCCACTGCCCTCTGCTCTGGCAGTGCACTGGGCCCCATCCAGTCGCAGGGCGGGCGGCTACCTGCAGTCGGCCGGGGCTGACGATGACCACCGCAGCAGTGGCAGGAATGGCCTCAGCCTCCTAAGCAGCTCCCTGCATACTGAAGGTGAGAGACTGGCTGCCGGCTCTGTGGGTGGGACTGAGCCAATGCAGCAAGGCAATTCAGCCAGTGGCCAGGGGCCCATTTCTGAGTGGCAGTTCAGGCAGCCAACTGATTTTGGCGTGCATCAAATCTTGCCACCCCAAAACAGGATTATAATATAGGAGAGATTATAAAAGATATCAGGTATTGATTATAACCTCTGTAGTATCTCGTATATGAATATATCCTGTACTCTCATCCCAAGTGTCACACTGGGAGTCAGTTGTTTAATAAGTTGGTCACCTAGTCGATCAGACGTGAAAGATACTTGAATTCGACTGGGATATTTATTTCACATACTTCCTTCTTTCTGTTCAGCCCAAGTATTGCAATGATGAATGTTCATGGTTTAATTTGTGTAAATAAACTGTGCCAGATTTCTTTCCCCCACTTACTCTTGTTGAAGATGGTGCTGTATATTCTACTGGCTTGGTTCTTAGGCATTTTTATAGCATTGTTTTGGCTCTATGTTGCTCCATTTGAGAAAGTTGCCCCTTTCCCTGAAGACATATTAACTGCTTAACTATTCTTGTCTGATTGTGCCTCAGGGAAAATGCTGATGGATCCCACACAGTGTGAATCTATTAGAGAGATAATCTGATGCTATTTTGGTTGCTCAAAGGTCTTCTTTCCCTCTCCTTGCAAACACATAACTCCCACTAGTATTAAACATGCAAAAGAGGAGAAGGGGGTTGAGCCCTCAGAGTTTGGAAATGTGTTGCTATCCTTCTCCGCTGATTAAATCCTGGTAAGTATAGCTGTTTAGAAATCAAGCTGGCATTTAATTAAAATACAATAGGCCTTTTCCTAAGATGCCAGTTGTGAATCTGGAGGCCTGGTCATACAGATGCTAATTTAATGAATATTCATATAGTCATGAATATTCAGCAAGTGTCACAGCAATGTTCTTTTGTGCCCCACTGCTTCACCAGGTCCCACTGGCATGGCAGATGGCAAATGCTGAAGGAGGGTGGCTCCTGCAAAGGGGCACGGGGAGGAATCTTTGCTCTCAGACAGGCTGCGTTTGTCTGGAAGACTCTCAGAACCAGCAAAAGACAGAAGATTAGCTGGCAAAAGGATTCAGTATGTGGTTGGAAAGTAGAAGGCTGAACCTACTGTGGCCACAAGTGGGCCTTTGGGAGGGGGGGGGAAGCTTTCTTTTCATTCTAATTGATGCTGCCCCATTGAATCAAGAAGCTGAATTTCATTTTGTGTAGCACACCACTGGCATTTCTGGTTATGTCAATAACGATGGCATTTAATCTTTACATAGACAATACAGAGCGGACTGGGTACAGCTTTTACCAGTATTGTGAAATTATGGCTTCAGTGTCATCAGTGGGCTTTTTCTGGGGCAGGGTATGCCATCTGCACATCACAGCCTGTCCTCACAACAGGATGCCTATCAGAAGGGCTGTGGTTCAGTGGCAAAGCAACTGTTTTGCATGCTGAAGATCCAAGTTAAATTCCTGGGATCTCCAGGTTTTTTTTTTTTTTTTTTAAGGATCAGGCATTAGGTGATGAGGTAGGTGATGAGACAGTGAAGAGCTGCTACTTGCCAGAGTAGACAACGCTGTTCTTGAAAAACCAATGGTCTAACTCAGTATAACACTTCAATGTGGCTCAATGTGGCCAAGTGCAAGGCGATGCACATTGGAGCCAAAAATCCTAAATATAAATACACGTTGATGGGGTCTGAACTGGCAGAGACTGATCAAGAGAGAGATCTTGGAGTTGTAGTAGGTAACTCACTGAAAATGTCGAGACAGTGTGTGACTGCAATAAAGAAGGCCAATGCTATGCTGGGGATTATTAGGAAGGGTATTGAAAACAGATCAGCCAATATCATAATGCCCCTATATAAATCAATGGTGTGACCTCATTTGGAATATTGTGTGCAGTTCTGGTCACCACGCCTTAAAAAGGATATTATAGCTTTGGAAAAAGTGCAGAAAAGGGCAACTCGAATGATAAAGGGGTTGGAACACTTTCCCTATGAGGAAAGGTTAAAGCGCTTAGGGCTCTTTAGCTTGGAGAAAAGACGACTGAGGGGTGACATGATCGAGGTTTATAAGATTATGCATGGGAAAGAGCAGGTAAAGAAAGAGGTACTTTTCTCCCTTTCTCACAATACAAGAACTCGTGGGCACTCCATGAAACTGCAGAGCGGTCGGGTTAGAACCTGAGCAGTCAGGTTAGAACGGATAAAAGGAAGTACTTCTTCACCCAAAGAGTGATTAACACATGGAATTCACTGCCACAGGAAATGGTGGTGGCTACAAGCATGGACGGCTTCAAAAGGGAATTAGATAAGCATATGGAGCAGAGGTCCATCGGTGGCTATTAGCCACAACGTATAAATAGGGACTCCGGGGCAAGTGATGCTCTATATTCTTGGTGGAAGGGCTTCTAGTGTCCTGGCCCTACTGCTGGACCTCCTGATGGCACTGGTATTTCTGGCCACTGTGTGACACAGAGTGTTGGACTGGATGGGCCTTTGGCCTGATCCAACATTGGCGTCTCTTATGTTCTTATGTTCTTAAAAGAAATAGTGTCCTGGCCCTACTGCTGGACCTCCTGATGGCACCTGGTATTTTTGGCCACAGTGTGACAGAGTGTTGGATTGGATGGGCCATTGGCCTGATCCAAC
>NW_015164705.1:247379-247482 GCF_001447785.1 Gekko japonicus
CCAAGGTCATCCTGCCAGGTGCAAGTGGAGGAGTGGGGAATCCAACCCGGTTCTCCCAGGTTAGAGTCCGCGCACTTAACCACTACACCAAACTGGCACCAGG
>NW_015164705.1:247701-247807 GCF_001447785.1 Gekko japonicus
ACAGTGTCTTTAAAGAAGCTATTTAGCATTCTTCTTCTTTTTTAAAAAGGACTTTCCTCGTTTGTAGGCATAAAAGAGGTTACCCAATCACACACACCACTACTCC
>NW_015164705.1:250498-263488 GCF_001447785.1 Gekko japonicus
CGAGACAGTGTGTGACTGCAATAAAGAAGGCCAATGCTATGCTGGGGATTATTAGGAAGGGTATTGAAAACAGATCAGCCAATATCATAATGCCCCTATATAAATCAATGGTGCGACCTCATTTGGAATATTGTGTGCAGTTCTGGTCACCACACCTTAAAAAGGATATTATAGCTTTGGAAAAAGTGCAGAAAAGGGCAACTCGAATGATAAAGGGTTGGAACACTTTCCCTATGAGGAAAGGTTAAAGCGCTTAGGACTCTTTAGCTTGGAGAAACGACGACTGAGGGGTGACATGATCGAGGTTTATAAGATTATCCATGGGAAAGAGCAGGTAGAGAAAGAGGTACTTTTCTCACTTTCTCACAATACAAGAACTCGTGGGCACTCCATGAAACTGCTGAGCAGTCAGGTTAGAACGGATAAAAGGAAGTACTTCTTCACCCAAAGAGTGATTAACACATGGAATTCACTGCCACAGGAAATGGTGGTGGCTACAAGCATGGACGGCTTCAAAAGGGAATTAGATAAGCATATGGAGCAGAGGTCCATCGGTGGCTATTAGCCAGAAGGTATAGATAGGGACTCTGGGGCAAGATGCTCTGTCTTCTTGGTGCTTGGGGGGGTCAAGAGTGGGAGGGCTTCTAATGTCCCGGCCCCACTGGTGGACCTCCTGATGGCACTGGTATTTCTGGCCACTTTGTGACACAGAGTGTTGGACTGGATGGGCCTTTGGCCTGATCCAACATTGGCGTCTCTTATGTTCTTATGTAACACTGGCTTATGTGTTCAAGAGCACTGAGGAAATGAGTCTGTTGTTGCCCATCTATCCTTACTTGTTTCCCCACATGTGACTGCTCATATACTCTGGGGGACTTCCTTACTTCCCTTTTGGCCACACATCTGCAGTGTGGGAAAAAGTAATATGCACCACTACAGAAACTAGGAGCTGGACAGCCACTGTGGCCAGAGGTTTTCAAGCTGTGTTCTGAGGACCTTCGGTGTTCCTCAGGAGTTTCTTGGAGGGTCTGCTAATTAGAAGGTCAGCAGTGGTAGACCAGCATCACTGAAAGATAGACTACTGACAACTATCAACCTTTCCTTGTAATGTGAAGCCCTAGGAGAGTATGGGGTGCATTTGCAGCTCGAACATCTCCAGTTTCAGATTTATTTCTCCTTAGTGCAAACTGAACACATGATCATTTTCACATCCTTTCCTTGTATCAGATGTTCTCCCATTACATTTATACCTCTTTAAGTTGTGTGTTGCTGTGTTTGTGGCTGTGTTGTGTTGGCAAATATATAAGTAATGTATGGGGATGCCAGGCCCTTACCCACACTACCTGGGAGCTATTTGCGGGCAGGGCATGGTAGGGGAAAGTGTTGCTGATGTTTTGGCATCACTTCCAATCAAAGACCCAGGAGGAACATCACTGCCCCCCATGACACTAAGAACTGGTCCGTTCCTTGAGTGTTTTTTGGGGGAGTGACATCACTTCTGAGTCTTTGACCAGCAAAACTCCCCCCATTTAACTCCCACTGGTCACTGGAGAAAGGGTGGGCAACAGATGGCAGAAGCAGGAGTTCTCCAGCCCTCAGCAGGCACCTGGCAACTCTCAATAAAGATGATGTATAAATGCTGTTGATATGCAATAAAGAAAACAAGCAAATCTGGAGCACCAGCAAGGAAAATGGGGGGGAAATGAAAAGGCTTACAATGATAACACAAAACAACAAAGAAGAATGGGAAGAGTCATACACAGGGGTTGTTTCGTAGAAAAAGAGCTAGGGGACTCATTAGCATAACTCATTAGCATATGCCACACCCCCTGACATCACCAGAAGTGTGTCATAAGGCCACACCCCCCGCCATCACCGGAAGTGTGTCATAAGGCCACACACCCCGCCCCCAACGGTCCCGGCCGCCGGCGCCGGCCTTGCAGCTCCACTGCTGAGCCCCATGAGGGGCCCGGCGGTGGACCTGCAAGGAGCCCGTACCTGACCCGGGGGAACTGAGATCCCCCGCGATCCCCCCCGAAATGACCTCTGGTCATACATCTCTCTCATTCACGCCCTTAGCTCACAAGGGACATTTGATGAGACCAAAAGGCCTATCCAGTAGCCCACATGAACTGAGTGGGAACCCTACTATGCCCTCTAGAGTTGCCAGCCTCGTGGGGATGAGTTCTCCTGGAACCACAACTGATCTTCAGACTACAGAGATCAGTTCCTCTGGAGAAAATGGCAGCTTTGGAGGGTGAACTGTATAGCATCACATCAGTGTTGAGATCTTTCCCCTCCTCAAACGCCATCCTCTTCAAATTTCCAGGAATTCCCCAACTCAGAGATGCCAACCCTAATATCTTCAAATTCCCTGCAATGCACAGAGTTCTATGGCTAAGGGGCAAGTGTTTGAAAACCACTCATATTGACCTGTGGTTCTCAGACTGGGTCGGGACCCAAGAGTAGGTTGTTTGTGACCCCCCCTTGTTGATGGGTTGTGGAGCCAGGAACAAGGAAAAGGAACAGAGTGAATTGGGAGAGAAGGTTTGTCTTTGCATAACATGAAAAATGACCATGAAATTATAGTCCTCAGTAATGCTTTATATAAATACTAAATATGTGAAAGGGAATGTAAACTTGTTGGGTGTTGACTGATGTCAGATTCTTGTGGTTTATGCTGCAGAGAGGAGAATAGTCACTTTGCAAGTGAATCCCCCAAAGTACAGTTAGTTTAGAAGTGGATTCTACTGCAAAACATTTGAAAGCCACTGACATAGATAATCTGGAACAAAATCAGCTTTAATGGATATAAAACACGGAAGAGATCCATTTGAAAACATATGAGCTCTGTGACCCAATTTCTGACTCTTAAACCTATTTGCTTGTTTGACTATCCAACCTTTATTGTTCACCAGACTTCAGCATGTGACATAGCTGCATACTCTAAGACAAAAGTGAATGTATCTGGGGATAAAATATACGTTTCTGATAAGCACACATTATAATCCACCTGACTGGCATCAACATTGATCTTGAGGTTTCCACTGCTAATGGTTTAACCTTCCTCCAGTCTCTTTGCAAGGATTTGTTTGGTTTCATGCTGTTGTACAATTAATCTGGCAATTGCTTTGACTGCACCTAACCAAGGCATGGTGCCATTTCAAACTGACCTTCCCTTCACCCCTTTCATATTCATAACATTGTAATTATAATAGCACAGGACTGTCAGATGATATCATGCCTAAAGTTGACCACATCAGATTTTGTTTTAGGAAAAAGCTATGCATCTGTGAGTAAACTTTATGAACTTATTTGCTCCATCATCTTGAACCTTAAAGGCATGACCACAACCTAGAAAGAATCTCTCTTTCCCTTTTTCATTAATGTGTCTGCAGAACTTTCAAATACCCAGAATGCTTCTTTTGTCTATATCCACAACCCATAATGTAAGGCACTGGTCATTTACCACAGCCCTGAGCAAAAAGCCTGAACCCATCAAATTACATCCCTTCTTTGTGTTGGTGTTCATTTGTGGGAAAATCTTGAACAGGCGGCAGTATGTTATGTGTAAATTCCCAATTTAAGCATTCCCATTATTCAACATCAGTTCCTTTATCCCCCCACCCAGTCTTCCCCAATGCCTTCTGGTGCATGGTGGCAAGTTGCAACCCATCCCCTTGGTTGATGATGATGAACTAAAATAAATCCACTTTGCAGACCTGATCAGTTGTACTGCCACCATTTTTCTTGTTAAGCTATTTCAAGTTGCTGCTACCTATGAAGTTGTCACAAACCCAATAAGACGATATACTTTACATTTGTTTAGTTTTCCTCTAGTGACATCAGCAGCCAGGAAAAATATCTTATTGGCTCCCTTGACAGATTCACAGATAGCAGCAACTGAAGGCAATTATTCAAAATGGGCACCAGTGCAGCAGCCAGTTGAGACTGGGAACTCAAACAGGAATGACAAGCCTATTTCCATTGAAAATGTTTGTTGGCAAATAATTGGCTCAGCCCCAGTTATGACTCTACACAGCCAATCAGATTTGGCTATGTGACTGTGTCACAAAACGACTTGAGAGTGAGGCCAGAGCTTCCTGGATCTAACATCATCCTGTTCTAAATGGGCAGATACTTTTGTCCTCTTTTGGAGCAGCCTCTGGAAAACGGCCAAAGAATGGGTGTTTTTCACTGCTCTTGAAACCTTTGGCAAGAGGAGTCCTTCAACACATCCGTATTGTTTTCTCATCTAGTTTCCTATTTGACCTTTTGTAAGCGACAAACAAAAGCTTTGTAATTGTGACAGGTGGATGAAATAGATGGGATGAAAGTTTATGAATCTGAGGGAAAAGATAAGCGGGACAGAACGAGAGCTAAGATGCACGACTGAAGTCCCATGTATTAGTTATGGCTGCTATGTAGAGAGCTGGTCTCAATTGCTCCCTGTTGCACTACGCAGGTTGGGTGATTTTCTTGGCATGTAACAAATGTCAAAGGGAGAGAAAAAAACCCAAGCCTGCCATGAATGCTGACAAACAACAGACACCAAGAAATGTGAGTGGGTGGAAGCAAATTGAATTTCTCATATGCTTGCCGTTTCTCTCTGCTTAAAATGCAATGTTTAAATCCAACCCCACCAAGTGGGCTAAATAAATAAATATCTTTTTACTTTTAAGCACAAGGGAAGCTCTCACAAAGAACTCTAGTTAGAAAGCCACTTCAACACATTCAACACTTCTTTAACTGATAACATTGTTATGAAGCCTGTTACCCCATTCCCTCCATTTTGTTCCTGACCAGTCCTTCCTGGTTCTTGAGACATGCATTTATCCACATTTTGCATTAAATCAATGAAACAGAGTTCTGGCCAGCACAGAACAAAAGGAAGCGATTGAAGGGAGGAAAGCAGGGCCACACCTGCTCAGTCATATAGCAGAGAATGAATAGAGAGCTGCTGGAAGATCCTTGCATTCATATCCAGAGGTCATTTTGGGGGGGACGCGGGTGAGGTGTGGGAGGGCAGGGCCTGGAGCTCCCTGCTGGTGCCCGCTGGAGGTCGCCGCCGGCTGTGGGGAGGACACACTTCCGGTGATGTCAGGGGGTGTGGCATATGCTAATGAGTTATGCTAATGAGTCCCCCTAGCTCTTTTTCTATGAAATGACCCCTGTTCATATCCTTTATCAACCCCCATTCCAGATCTCATCAGCAGGCCTTTTAATGTAGCAGACTGTCATTGTTGACATATGTAGGTCCCGGTCACACAAGCGAGATAATCCGGGGGGGGGGGGAGAGGGGAGCCCTGCCACAACACGGCAAGACCTTCGTGGGGGGGGGGAGTGAGGCTTTTTGCCCCGGAGCAAAATGAAGTACAGTAGCTCGATCAGACTTTCCTCCGAGGCGCCGTGCTCAGGCCATCAGCTGCCAACCACATGTTGATGGTGAAGTGTAGCAAAGAAGGGGGGGAAGAAAGAAGCAGCATGGCGGGATCACACATGGGGCGATCACAAGCTGCCATTTCCAGATCAGACGAGTGGGGGGGGGTTTACACCGGAGTTCCCGCATGCGCATGACCACGGAAGCGAATCCACAGAGGCTTTAAAAAAAACACATCCGGTGTGAGATGGGACACAGACAGGCGCTGGATGCAATGGGATACCAGCGTATCCACGATCTGATGCCCACCTTCACCCCATTTTTTCCAGAAAATACTGTACTTTCCCAAGTATCTTTTTACTCCGCATCTTCGGCGGGGTAATACGGGTTGCCGACAGGCGCGAGACACTTGCCAGATGTTCCCATGTGATCGCACCCGTAAAATCCACCTGGCATTTATCCCTATCATGTGGCTAATTCTGCGTGTGACCGGACCTGTAATTTTCTTTCCTGGGATCCATGCTCATGTATCAGCCACCTATCTCTCTTCCTATTCTCTTTTCCCCAGGTTTGAGTCTACTTCCCAAACCCTACAATCACTATTTCCTTCTCGATGCATCCTAGTTTACCTCTCTTGGGGCCACAAATTCCTACACATAACTTTTTTTGGGGGGGGGGGGTCTTGCTTCCATTTTTGCCCTGTAACCATGGATAGAACTCTTCCCCAAAGTTCACTTACTTGCTCTAAGACCACCTGTCAGGAACATGACACATGGCCCAGCTCCTTGCCCTTTGGATTTGCTGTCCAACCTTCTGAACCCAACCTTCTGGACCCATGTATTGATGTTGGACTTCATTGAGCTCCAGGACCTGGTAGTGATAAATCCCTATCTTGTCCTCCTCCTGCTTCCCACCTTCCTCCCATGAGGGTAGTTTGCTGTGTTAGTAGACAATGAGTTGTTGTTGTTGTTCAGTCGCACAGTCGAGTCCGACTCTTCGCGACCCCATGGACCATCTCCCGCCAGGCCCTCCTGTCTTCCGCCATCCTCTGAAGTTGGCTCAATTTCATGTTCGTTGCATCAATGACACTGTCTAAACATCTCATCCTTTGCCGTCCCCGTCTTCTTTGACCTTCAATCTTTCCCAGCATCAGGGTCTTTTCCTGGTGGCCAAAGTATTTGGTGGCCAAAGTATTTGAGCTTCAGTTTCATTATCTGGCCTTCCAGGGAACAGTCAGGGTTGATTTCTTTGAGGATTGACTGATTTGTTCTACTTGCAGTCCAAGGGACTCTCAAGAGTCTTCTCCAGCACCATAGTTCAAAAGAATCTATTCTTCGGCGCTCGGCCTTCCTTATAGTCCAACTCTCGCAGCCACACATGACTACTGGGAATACCATTGCTTTGACCATGCAGACTTTTGTTGGCAGGGTGATGTCTCTACTTTTTATCATGCTGTTTAGGTTCGCTATCGCTTTCCTCCCAAGAAGCAGGCGTCTTTTAATTTCATGGCTGCAGTCACAGTATTGGGTATTATTTTATTACTTGGATTTGATAATTCCCCATCTCTGAGATTCTATTATTTTCCTTAAAAAACCTAATTTCTGATCGAATCTTCTTTGGTTCTCAGTATTCCTTCCAAACTTGTAGTGGCCCTTCCCCACTAACAAGGCAGTCCTAAGCTGAGTTCACCCTTCTAAGCCTGATAACTTCAATAGACTTAGTTTAGGATTCCACTGTTAGCTACAGGACATTGCCTAGAATTAGGGGTTTCTTTAGATTTAAATCCAAGCATTTTACAGTGAATGTGCAAGATGTATGTGTGTACATCCGTCTGTAAGAAAGAGCTAACATGCATTCACTTTGCAACTGAATGTATCACATGTTTGTATCACATGCTCAATGAACACATTTAAAAAGCAAGTGTATATACACTGTACACAGAGTATACATGCTATGATCCCACTGGTATACGCTGCATCAGAGGGAAGCCTGTTACCTCAGCATTCACAGGCACCCTCACCTTTAAAAGTACCCCAGGGTCCCTCAAAGCATTGTTCCTGGGTGTTAAGTCGGCTACTTAACGAAGAGTCAGAGAGTGATTTCAGCAAGCGATTCAGCTTTATTGAGCAACGCGTAACACAACTAGAAAAGAACACTCCGAACAACCAGAACAACCTTAGCACTGCACTTGTGCTTCTTTTAAACTCTCCCGGCTAATGTAGCCATGCCCTACTGTACATAACAACTAACAGGATTGTGAGCATAATGTCCAATCACAGACGTTCCCTCTCAGGGAACTGGATGGTAGGTGATTGGTTGGCTCTTCCTGGGCTACCAATAGGTATTGAGTTATTAGGATCCTTGCCCAGGACGAAGCTTTACATGGTGTTTCAATTAGTGAGTTCAAACACAGTTTTCCATTGAATTGAATACACTGGGCCTATGGGTATTCCTGGGCTACAAACATGGACCCTGGTGGTTGTGGAAACAGACTTTCGGTCTCCTCTATGTACAATCTGCTCCCCCCCCCCCAGTAAGTATCAGAGTTCTCAGCATTCCAGCATGTCCCAATATGGAAATCTTCTTCTTCTGAAAGCTCCTTTGTCTCTTTGATGTGTACATTTCTCTGCAAAACACCTACTCTGTCCTTTATGGTCCCCTTTCCTGGGACAAACTTCCTTTACACTGTAAACATTGTTCTGGAAATCAGATTTATGGTCCTCTTCCTGGGCTATTCTCTGGGTTGCCAAGAAGATATTAACTTTGAAGTTAAGATAGAACCAGCTATCGACCCTACATGAACACTCCAGGATATGCCCACTAGGGTGCCATCACACATTTTTGATCAGAGTTTATGAAACCTCTTGGTTCTTTGATAATACCAGTAATCCTTCCCTGCGGGGCACCTTCTCTAGTGTATAAAATGGCTGCTCAGCCAAAGCTCCGTGTGTCACTTTAGGGCGCCTAACAGAGTATCACCCCCATACTCACAATTTCGGTCCCCTTTTGTTCGTAATATGCTGGCCATTCATGATTTCCAGACTTCTACATATCTGGACGGTAAATATCACCCTATAACTCCCTCTATGTCTCTAAACTCCTCCATTTCTCTGTAGCCTTGTTTGTGTGTGTTGTTTGATTGCTTGGTGTGTATGATTTACATTTAACCAGTAGTTTTCAATCAACCAATTCTCCTTCAAACCTAGTCCTGATCATTTCAAGAGTTTTCCTCTTTGAAACTGACCCTGGTATACACAGGTGTAGATCCCGACTGTTATGTCCATTTCAGTCAGTTCAGTCTCCCTGCTAATTCCCCTGCCTAAAATGGAGACAGACCAGTCTGGGTTACAATGCAGTCACTGTAACACACTGTAACATGTGTCCCTTTCACATTACCATTCTAAACAGGATGCTATCCATTGTTGGCCTGATTCTGAGTAAGGCGATACAGGGACGGGGGTTTCATGCAGCAAATTTCATTCTGTTAATGAGCCATCTCTGAAGTACTCTGGCCATTTCAACATTTGCCACTTCCCCCCCTGCCCATTCTGGCCACATAGTCTTTCTTGTCTTTTGTTGTTGTTGTTCAGTCGCACAGTCGAGTCCAACTCTTCGCAACCCCATGGACAAGATCTCGCCAGGCCCTCCTGTTTTCCGCCGTCCTCTGAAGTTTGCTCAATTTCATGTTCGTAGCATCTATGACACTGTCTAACCATCTCATCCTTTGCCGTCCCCATCTTCTTTGACCTTCAATCTTTCCCAGCATCAGGGTTTTCTCCAGTGAGTGCTCCCTTCTCATTGGGTGGCCAAAGTATTTGAGCTTCAGTTTCATTATCTGGCCTTCCAGGGAACAGTCAGGGTTGATTTCTTTTAGGATTGACTGATTTGATCTTCTTGCAGTCCAAGGGACTCTCAAGAGTCTTCTCCAGCACCATAGTACAAAAGAATCTATTCTTCGGCGCTCGGCCTTCCTTATAGTCCAACTCTCGCCATAATCAAAGATTTGCATGCCCTTTTCCTTCACAGGCTAGGGTGGATGAATTCCCAGAGTTATGATTGATCTCCCAGAGTTATGATTGATCTCCAGACTACAAAGAGCAGTTCCCCTAAAGAAAATGGCTGTGGCGGAGGGTGGAATTTATGGCATTATAGCCTGGTGAGGTCCCTCCCCTCCCCAAATCCCGCCCTCCCCAGGAGTCACCCCCAAATCTTCTAGAATTTCCCAACCCAGAGTGGCAACCCTAATAAAAGTATAGCACTAATCAGGTCAACTCAGAATCCTAGTCAGCTCTATTCAATGGGGCTTACTTCCAGGAAAGTGTTTTTAGGATTGCACTGCAAATTACTTTGGAATAAAAAAGTTTTATAGTAATCTGACAAAATAATTGTCAACAAAACCTTGTCACATTTGGACAGTAAACACAATCCACTGTAGCTTGGGGATTTATACCGTGTGTTTGCCTGCGGGCTGCTCAGGTCTGCTTTTTCTACTCAATAATTTAAGAAGGTGCTCCTAGCAATCTCCAGTAAGACTTTTTATTTGCAGGCCTTAAGGGATTTGTAGTCACATCTGTAGGAAAAGGTCAGGAGAAATGGTAGGGTCTTAAAGTTTTCGATCCATATCTTCTCACATGTTCCCCAGATAATTTGATTCTTTATTGGAAGCTTTTGTAGTGCTGAGGCGAAAGTGGGGAAGCAGAGGGGTACTCCAAATCCATGGATGTTAAAGATGTATGCACATATTGCAAAGGCTGGCAGCACCTGAAATTCCAGGTGCTATAAAATGGAATTAGAGGACCAGAGTAAGCAAAATTAGAGAACTAGAGCAAGCAGCAACAATACGAACCACTTTGGAGCAGAGCTATTCATGCTGGTTTATCAATAATTGGTTTTTGGTAGGTAGAGCATCTTGCATATTATTTGTAAATGTAAATATCAAACAATAGTTGGGGGGAAAGCAATCACGGAAATACATTAATATGATATGAACCAGGTGACCAACCTCCCAACAATCCTTTCTGAGGGTGTAGTTGAAGGTGATGATTGGGAGGCTAGTAGAGTCATTGCTTTCACTTATAAAGCACTGGCTGACCTTTAAGAAAAAACAAATAACTTTCTATTACAAGAAATGCTCCAATTTAAATTTAGAACATTTTAAAGCTGTAAATGTGAAACTCTCTCATTCTCGTATTATGAACATCAACTTCTGTTTGAGAGCTGACGTTGGCAATCAGCTCAGTGCGGTATAGTGGTTAAAGTGGTAAGACTAGAATGGCCCTGGTCACACGGGAGATTTTGGCCTGGGAGAGGGATGGATCGGGGGCACAGCAAACGGGCACGAGCACACCGCAACATCTGGGGATCGGCTTGCACCCGTCCCCGATCCGTCCCTTCAGGCCAATAACGTGCTGTAAAAAAGAACCACCCAGAGGAGGACTTACCTGGGACGCCGCATCAAGCGCGGCCGTGGGATCGCTGGTGCGCTCTTCGTTCATAGCAACTCCAGCTCCTGGCCGAACTACGCATGCTCACACATGCACAGTTCAGCTGCCTCGCTTCCCTGTCAGTGGCTTTCCCCTGGCATCTGATCGTGCCGGGGAGGAAGTGCGCGGTGGCTCAGGGGATCTATGTGATCCCGCCACCGCTTGTCAGTTTTGGTGCAGCTATAAAAAGCCGCACTTTGCCCGTGTGTCCCCCCCCCCCCGTGTGCAGGGGCCAAGAAAGGACTTCCTTGGTTGAAATCCCTACTGAGTTACGAAGCTCTCTGAGTGACTTTGAACTAGTCACTCAGCTTAATCATGATAATAGTGGAAGAGGAGGGTTATCATGATAATAGTGGAAGAGGAGGAACCATGTTAGGTGGATCTGTAACTGCTTGACACTCCTTGGAGACAGAGTGCATGTTAATGGTCATAAGGATCTGTCCTGGGACCTGTTTTGTTCAACATATTCATATATGATTTGGATGAAGATTTAGGGGGAATGTTTATTAAATTTGCAGATGACACTAAATTGGGTGGGGTAGCAAATACAGTAGAAGGATACAGGATGATCTTAATAGGCTGGAAAACTGTGTTAAAACAAATAAAATGAAATTCAAGTTCTGTATGTAGGTAGGAAAAATCAAATGCATAATTATAGGATGGGGGGAGAATTGTCTTGGCAGTAGTATGTGTGAAAATGATGATACAGGATGATCTTAATAGGCTGGAAAACTGTGTTAAAACAAATAAAATGAAATTCAAGTTCTGTATGTAGGTAGGAAAAATCAAATGCATAATTATAGGATGGGGGGAGAATTGTCTTGGCAGTAGTATGTGTGAAAATGATCTAGGGCTCTTAATAGACCATACACTGAACATGAGCCAGCAGTGTGATGCAGTAGTTAAAAAGGGAAATGTGATTTTGGGCTGTATCAACAGAATTACAGTGTCCTGATCTCGTGAAGTGATGGTATTGCTTTACTCTGCTCTAGTTAGACCTCACCTAGAGTATTGTGTTCACTTTGAGCACCATAACTTAAGAAGGATATAGACCAGCTGGAACGTATCCAGAGGAGAGCAACAAAGATGGTGAGGGGTCTGGAGACCAAGTCCTATGAGGAAAGGTTGAAGGAGCTGGGTATGTTTAGTCTGGAGAGGAGACGACTAAGAGGTGATATGATAACCATCTTCAAGTACTTGAAGGGCTGTCATATAGAGGACGGTTTTCTGTTGCCCCAGAAGGTCAGGCCAGAACCAATGGATTGAAATTAAATCAGAAGAGCTTTCAGATAAACATTAGGAATAATTTCCTGACAGTTAGAGTGGTTCCTCAGTGGAACAGGCTTCCTCAGGAGGTGGTGGACTCCTTCTCTGGAGGTTTTCAAACAGAGGCTAGATGGCCATCTGACAGCAATGCTGATTCTGTGAACTTTGGCAGATCATGAGAGGGAGTGCAGGCAGGGTTGCATCAGTGCTTAGTTATTGTGGCCCCTGCTTACACACCCAGGGAAATGCTGATCGCTATTTTGGGGGCAGGAAGCAATTTTTCTCCAGGTCAGTTTGGCCAGGGATCCTGGAGGATTTTTTTTTTTGCCATCTTCTGGGCATGGAACAGAAGTCACTGTGTGTGTGGTGGTGGGGGGGAGGTATTTGTGAATTTCCTTCAGTGTGCAGGGGGTTGGACTAGATGACCCTGGAGGTCCCTTCCAACTCTATGATTCTATGAATCTATGTATACCATGCTGAGCTTCTTGGTAAAAATGGGATAGATGTGTTTTTCCTGTTTTAAAATCCCTCAAAGTGGCTAAGACAAGTAGAATAATTATAAAATATATTGGATCTAAGGGCGGGATGAGCAGATTACCCCTGTTCCATTACTTTGTTGTTTCAGTCATTCATTTTTGCCGGGTGGCATTTTATCAATGCAAAGAAGTGCATATGAGAATCACTGGAGAACTTTGAAAGAATATGGTTGCCAGGGGTCGTTTCGTAGAAAAAGAGCTAAGGGAACTCATTAGCATAACTCATTAGCATATGCCACACCCCCTGACATCACTGGAAGTGTGTCATAAGGCCACACACCCCACCCCCAACGGTCCCGGCCGCCGCCACTGGCCTTGCAGCTCC
>NW_015164705.1:263500-266874 GCF_001447785.1 Gekko japonicus
CCCACCCACCCCGCCCCCACGGGCCCCGCCCGCCGCCACTGGCCTTGCAGCTCCACTGCCGAGCCCCATGAGGGGGCCGGCGGTGGACCTGCAAGGCCGGCGGGAGTGCGAGGAAGCCCCGCGAAGGCCCTCCCTGGCCCCAGGCAGGCAGGGGTGGGGAAAGGCGTGGAGGAAGCAACTTACCCTCCCTCTTCTCCTGCCTCCTCCTGGCTGAAAGAGGGCCGGAAGCGGGGCGGCCGGAAGCAGGGGGCGGGGCTTTGTCATGTGCCCCGCCCCCCGTACCTCACCCGGGGGGACTGCAATCCCCCGCGATCCCCCCCGAAATGACCTCTGATGGTTGCCATCATAGTATAGATTGCAATCAAGGTTGCTCCTTTCTTGTGGTATTGAATTAATGAACTTGAACACATCATTAATGGAAGGTGGGGGAAACAAACAAACTGAAGGAAATGAGAGCTGAAGCATGCATTCTACTGTGTGCAACATTTGGAAATTAAAACCATCATGATGCAATAATAGAGGATCCCTAAAGCATTGTTCTGCTCACAAAAATGGATGAGATCACTCAGATCTCCATAATCTGAAGGGAAATCCATAGGAGGAAAATTGCAGAAGGAGCCATCATTTGAGACCAGGAGAGGACTTCCCATTCTCCTCTTATTTTGCCAGCTGAACAGAGGCTGGCCTTGGGTGGACTCAACTGTGGAGAAAGCCAAATGAACTCACAGGCCAATGGAAGGGGTGTCTTTGGGCATCAGAACCCATTCCAACCCCATACCACACAATAAGGCACTCACCTCCCCCATATATACATTGTGGCCCTAGCTAGGAAGTATAATATGCCTATGTAAACCGCTCAGAGCCTCCGGGATTGAGTGGTATAGAAATTGAATAAATAAATAAATAAATATAAAGAAGCGGTTAACAATGGGAAAGCACATCACATGCACACCAAAGGCTTCTCGGTTTTTAACAATCAAATTAGTCATTTGCAGAAATCATACGCTTCAATTTAAGCTGGGGGGGGAATGGAAAGCTTCGAAGTACATCACAATGCAACTGGGTTCAAAAGAGTTCCTCATAACAATTTCTATGCAGCAAGCGCACAAAAGCATCGACATGCACAGAGCCTGCCTCATTGTGTTCTAAATATAGCAGCACCCACTTGAGTCAATATTTGAAGCAAGAATAGCCAATATAAAAGAACCCACGTATGCTTTCACCACACCTATAGGATGCTATTTTAATGGAATCTTTTAAATTCATAAAGGAACACCTGATAAAAAATAATTAACCTCTACCTTGAATAGAGCTCACTGCAGTTACTTACGCAAGTGGGATTGTAGGGTCCAATCCCAGTCATGGAATATCTATGAATTTGTACTTCGGCACTTAGAGTTCACGGTCATTGACGTTTCATCCCAGTTTACAGTGATATGTTTTGTAGCATCTTTCTGCCAGTTCTGCAGCAACATGATCCAGAAATATATACAAGTGGGGGACCTGCAAAGGGTCGGGGGGCATGGACAGGTTTTTTCATGCCCTAAGCAAGGCTAACTATTTGTATGCCCCCCTTGCTAACCAATTTTCAAAAATACATGAATTGTAGGAAGAATAAAAAGCACAAAACTTGAAGTAGCTATTTTTTAAAAAAAAGTTGCATGAATAAGTAATTCAAGACTCTTGAGACGCAAGGTGGATTACATAGTATAGAATATCGTAATCAAATAGCATATGAGATCTAATAAACAATGCGCTGAGAGTAGGCTTACAAAGATTTCAAAAATGCAAAAAAGTTTCAAACATACTATGTCAAGTAATGCAGAAAACAGAATTACAAAAAATGAAAACAATGCTGTAATAGCATTATAGAAAACACAGCAAATCAATAATATATAGCGTACCACTGTGGCATAGAATACAGTCCAGTTCTCTATAAACTTTATAAAAATGCCCTCCCAAGTAACTGTTTTACATAGTTCGCAGAATTAAAGAAGTGTGAGAGCCTTCTTCCAAGACAAGCCCAACAAGGGAGGCCCAAAAGAGACAATAACAGAACACCACTAGTGGTCACATACAACTCTCAACTCAAAACAGTTCAACACATCAACAGCAACTTACAAGCTCTACTAGATAATGACAGCTCCCTTTCACAAGTACTGGGGGGCAAGCCTTTTCTAGCACACAGATAGCCCCCCAGTCCCAAACAGCTCCTCACCCACAATAATACAACATCTAATTTGAACATGGACACTGGTACCAGAGCTTGCATAAACCCAGATGCCAACTTTGCTGCCACAAACAACCAGACAACACAATCACTGGACCTAACGACATCAACTACGCGATCTCAGGCTTATTCACTGGCTCATCTTCTAACATTGTACATGCCATTATATGCCAACAATGCCCTTCAGTTCTCTACATAGGACAAAGAGGTCAAACCCTCCACCAAAGGATAAAAGGACACAAATCTGACATCAAGAGTCATAAAACTGAGAAACTTGTAGGAGAACATTTCAGTCTCCCTGGACACTCAATGGGGGACCTCAAAGTAGCTGTTTTATTGTAAAGGAATTTCAGAAACAGAATGGAATGGGAGATTGCTGAATTACAAGTTATCACAACACTCAGAACAATGGAAACCTCAGGGCTTAACAGAGATAAAGGCTTCTTATCTCATTACAAATTAAACTGTGTTGGTCTTAAAGGGGCCACTGGACTCAAACTTGGTTCTCACATCTGTTGTTAACTCCTTTATTATCTGTATGCCAATTTGCTGCTATTTACATGTCCTACCATACTGTTATTCCAATCTTGCTGTATTTATTGCTCAATTACTTAGAAGAAGAAGAGATTGGATTTATACCCCGTCATTCACTTGGAGTCTCAGAGTGGCTTACAAACTCCCATCTCTTCCCCTCCCCACAACAGACACCCTGTGAGGTAGGTGGGGCTGCGAGAGCTCTGAGAGAACTGCCCTTTCAAGGACAGCTCTGACAGAACTATGGCTTGCCCAAGGTCATCCAGCAACTGCAAGTGGAAGAGTGGGGAATCAAACCCAGTTCTCCCAAATTAGAGTCTGCGCACTTAACCACTACACCAAATTTATGCATCTTGACTCTAATAAACTCTTCCTGACAGCTAACCCCCCTAACTGCATGTAATATTTGAGGAAGTCTGTTTCAATGGCCACGTTCAGACTGGCAGTTTGGCCTGGCAGGCGAACGTTTCAGGAGCATTTCAGTAGCGGATCAAAGGGGCGGGCTCACACAGGCACATGTTTCAGGCAACCCCCAGCTGTACTCAAGCCGTCTTGTGCCGCTTCCCTCCCGAGTTTAAAAGTTACCATGCTAAAGTGGTAGCAAACCGTG